>NW_015506108.1:464482-510236 GCF_001515645.1 Sinocyclocheilus grahami | reverse complement strand
TATCTACGTTTTGATTATCATTCTGAATCCAATTCATAGTCTTTTTTCAGCTTTTTGTTCAAAATGTTGTTTATTTCTTTATTTTTTATTTATGAAACTTATACACATTCAAGTGTTTAAAAAAAGAATGCATGAAGCTAGAATAAAATGTTTTTGTTTACAAGCAGATACCCTGTTCTTTTGATGTTTTGTATGTTCAGATATTCATGTAACAAAATATATACAAATTAGTATAGCGATAGAGACTATTAGACATAGTAGTATACTTAAAGTATGATGTAAAGTTCACTTAAAGAAAACTTACGAGTATACTTGCAGTATAAAACTACTAAACTAGTAGTTTACTGAGACTATACTTCAAAGTGTACTAAAAAAGCTACTACAAGTATTTAATTAGTAAACTATCAGTATACCTATAAGTTCACTTTTAGTATAGTTGCAGTACAAATTATGTAAAATTATGTAAACTAGTTGTGTACTCAAAGTTTACTACTGTTATACTTAAAGTATACTTAAAAGTATACTTTTATATACTAGAAAGTGGGCCAATTTAGTCCCAATGAGTATTGAAATAGTACACTTACAAGTATACTACTAGTACACTGATATTTGTATACTTACTACATAAAGTATACTTAAAAATATACTTAAACTTTACTTAAGTATACTTAATAAAATAAACTTGAAGTATACTACTTTTTGGTAAGGGAAGGTTTTGGTGGCACAGCATTTTGCCAGCTGAGACGCTTTAGTTGCTATGGTATGAAATATTAATGGCGGCAACGTATTAGCCTACTAGTATCTATTTTTTTTTTAAAGAATTGTACTAAATATAATAAAGCTGTAACCAGTGATATTGACTTCTCTATGTTGTAGGCAGTCATTGTACAAGTAGGATGGTTAGGTATTTGTCCCGCCCCTCCTCTATTTATGGCTGTGACAGTGACAAGTGCTGCGTTTTACAATTATCAAGTCAGCTGCAAAAAAGAAAAAGAAAAAAAAAATAATAATAATAATAAATTAAAAAACACAAATAAAAAATTCAAAATGAGGGCAAGGGCAAATTAACTTATAATTATTATGGCAGTGCATCAAAATTCAGTGTCATCAGTTTGCCAAAAAGAACACAGAACGTTTTACACACTGTTTACACGTGGTAGGGAGCAGGTGTACGTTTCTTTCGTATCAACTAACATTTTGAAAGTACAAACATTTTCATGAATTCGAAAGTTTACGTCAGAACGGTTTTACGAACAATTTACACAAAAATTCGTTCTGCTCGTGTTTCATGAATGAGGCCCATTGTGCGGTAAGCAATATATATATATATATATACTGTATATCAGGGGCGTTTCCTCTGAGGAGGAAAAGGAGGCAGTGTCTCCTCAAAAAGTTGGATGAGAAAATAATCGATATTACAAAAATAAAACAGCGCAAATATGACTAAATATGATATTAATAGTCTAAAAGTCACTCGGTTTTATAAAGTAACACTGTCCAACATCGACACCTGCAGGTAAATTTACAGCGGAGACTTGCCTCCCTTCGGTCCATTGACTTTCTACAAAGACCCCAAATCGTGCCGTGACTTTTCTGGAGGCTCATTGAGATGAATGGAGGAAAGTCACATGAGAGGAGGCAATCTCCATCACGCTATAATTGGATATGATCGGTTAAGGTTGGATGTGATTGGTTCGTGTGATAAATCCCGCCTCTTGTTTTCGTGCGAGCTCTGGGCCTGAATGAAGAAAATGATATCGTTATTGACTAATTATAAAGTAAGTAAACAACTCTCCCGCTTAGATACCACTACTTTGTGTCACGTCAAAATAAAACTTGAAATGGTCTGAAATCGTTATGACTGCATCCGTTTTTAGTGAGCATTCAGCTTGATGTCTGTGACAGTGTTTACAGAGCTTTTATGATGATGACCCGAAATAAGTTGACTATTAAAAAGAACAGCTGAACATCAGTTCACAAATAAAAAATATTGGTAATATTTTACAATAAGGTGTCATTTAATGAGTTAAAGGTGGGGTAAGCGATTTTTCAAAAACGCTTTAGAAAACTGATATATATATATATATATATATATATATATATATATATACTGTATATCAGGGGCGTTTCCTCTGAGGAGGAAAAGGAGGCAGTGTCTCCTCAAAAAGTTGGATGAGAAAATAATCGATATTACAAAAATAAAACAGCGCAAATATGACTAAATATGATATTAATAGTCTAAAAGTTACTCGGTTTTATAAAGTAACACTGTCCAACATCGACACCTGCAGGTAAATTTACAGCGGAGACTTGCCTCCCTTCGGTCCATTGACTTTCTACAAAGACCCCAAATCGTGCCGTGACTTTTCTGGAGGCTCATTGAGATGAATGGAGGAAAGTCACATGAGAGGAGGCAATCTCCATCACGCTATAATTGGATATGATCGGTTAAGGTTGGATGTGATTGGTTCGTGTGATAAATCCCGCCTCTTGTTTTCGTGCGAGCTCTGGGCCTGAATGAAGAAAATGATATCGTTATTGACTAATTATAAAGTAAGTAAACAACTCTCCCGCTTAGATACCACTACTTTGTGTCACGTCAAAATAAAACTTGAAATGGTCTGAAATCGTTATGACTGCATCCGTTTTTAGTGAGCATTCAGCTTGATGTCTGTGACAGTGTTTACAGAGCTTTTATGATGATGACCCGAAATAAGTTGACTATTAAAAAGAACAGCTGAACATCAGTTCACAAATAAAAAATATTGGTAATATTTTACAATAAGGTGTCATTTAATGAGTTAAAGGTGGGGTAAGCGATTTTTCAAAAACGCTTTAGAAAACTGATTAGGGCCGAGTAGCAAAACAAACTTGTAGCCAATCAGCAGTAAGGGGCGTGTCTACTCATGATGTGGAGGAGAGAGCGTTCAGTGCACAGGACGGACATTAGCCGAGCCGAGCGACAGAAAGATAGAGATGGCAGATAAAAAAACAAAAGAGGAAAACGTCTGCGGAACAAAAGAAGGCAAGAAGGCAAGAAGTAGGACCCCTGTAAATATGGGATCAGCTTTCCAGTGCTGGAGAGAACTTAAGGAGCGGAAGGCCTGCGCTTGTCGTGTCTCGCTGCACTGCATCCAGTGTAGACAGCATCACTGATTATAATGAGTTCTATAGTATTTTGTCGTGCCGTGCCACTCGCGTCTGTGTAGACACGGTGTAACATTGGTTTTGCTTTGTTTCACAAAACTAATCGTTGCCTGGGTTGCGTACGTATGTGTGGGGTGGAGCAATCAAAATAGGGGCGAGACCCTTTTGTGGTAGGGGCTTGTTTGTTTTGGTGATTTCAAAAGTCAACATTGGCTACCAGAAATCGCTTACCCCACCTTTAAAGGGTTAGTTCACCCAAAAATGAAAATTAGCCCATAAATTACTCACCCTCAAGTCATCCTAGGTGTATATGACTTTCTTCTTTCAGACGAATCCAGTCGGAGTTATATTAAAAATGGTCTTTGGCCTTTGAAGCTGTTTAATGCCACTCAGCGGGTGTTGCATGCATCCGTCCAAAAGCAGTTAAATAAAATGCACCCATCCATTAAAAAAAAGTGTCTCACACGGCTCCGGGGGGGGTGAACAAAGGCCTTCTGTAGCGAATCGATGTGTTTTTGTAAGAAAAATATCCATATTCAAAACGTAATAATCACTTTAATGTAGCTTGCGCTCACTGTTGTACACTGGAAGCAGTTCTGGGGGAATGACGTATAAGGTCAGCTTTGCGCAAAACAGGTACAAAATTCTGACTCAAAGTGAGTCGGTTATTTTAATCCAAAAATAATCCAATACTTTTCCTGTGTTGGCCAGGCTAAACATTTAATCATTTAATAAACCACCAAACACCCTGCTCTCTGAAGATGGCTTTCAGCCATTTAAAAATATCGTTTGACCACTACTCATAATGACATCTGGGTTTTTAATATGACCTGTTTATGAACGTCACCAGTCAAAAACTAGTCAGACGGACAAAGAGTGAGAGATAGGAAGAAAATAACACTATCAAATGCTGTCTCTCTTCTTATTAGAATCAAAAAAATGAAGTGTGTCATCTGCTGATTGCATTTTCCTACTCCATTCTGACAGACATCAGTCAGAAAGCAATCGTTTCCTTCATTACGACAAGATTCTCATCATAACATTTCTCTTTCTCATGCAGAGGCCTTATTTACAGATGACAGGCAGCTCATTTATGACTAGCTGCCTTTGAGCCCATCACAATGGCCTTGGGGGCGAAAAGAAACAGATAAGCCTGTTTTGACTAATACTCCTCATTCCGTCTCTAATGACCCCGGCATATTTTTGCTTTATGGGTTTTTTGTGAGGCCTTTTTCAGATGTTGGGTTTGGGAATGGCCATTTTTTATATTTACAAACCATATTTCAGCACACCATATCCCATTACACCTGATACTCTCTGCAGTCTTATTCACATGAACTTCCCTCACTGTGTATTAAATCTGTGTTCATCAGAATGTACTGTGCAGCCCACAGTCAGCATAGCGTCGATAATGACGTGGATATGCGTTTTTCTCAGTGGGACTGAAATATTCTGAAAATGGCACTGCAATTCTATAAGGCAATCTTGCTGTTTTGCTGATATATCTTGCTTTTGTCTACCTGCTTAGCCTTGAGACTATATTCATTTCCTTGCTACTCATGCCATAAGACATTTGTCTTTTTCTTGTCCTTCTGTTGGAGATTTATTCCATTAATAATTCATTACAGTACGTGGACTTCACAAGACCTTCTCCAGGACGCGGCCGTCGGAGTCTTTAGTCAGGTTGAGAGGGGCGAACACAGTGTCCTCTTTGAAATCACAGATTATGTGACCTGTCTGCTTGTGGAGTGGTGACATGGCAGGGGTTTTATGTCTAGTAGTTAAACAGCAAACAAAGGCTCTATAATTTAACTTGTGAAGAGTGAATCATATATAGGAGAAGGTATCATAAGTTCTCAGTGGAAGTGAAATGGTTTTGCATATGTTTCATTAGGCTAATTAAACAAACATTACTTGAAATTAACAATGCTCCAGTAATTATGTGTAAGTGACCAATAATTCCAGAGATATAATTGTGTGGAGGACAAAATAACAAGTGTAACCCCTTTTCGTTTAGGGCAAAATCAATGTTAGTAATCAATATGAACATGTTAATTATACTGTGGATCAAGGCTTAGGAAATACTACTTATTCCTCTTGCTTTATTTACATAATTACAATGGTATGTGGTGTGTAAAATTTTCAAAAATCTCTAGTCTCTGAACGTGCAAAATCAAAGGCTTCACATTAACATTGTCCTGTCATACCGACTGTTTGAACTCTCCTTCTGATGGCATTGATCTAATGGTGAGCAAGTGAAATAATGCTAAATTTGTCCAAATCTGTTCAGATGAAGAAGCAAACTCATCTACGTCTTGGATGGCCTGAGGGTGTGTACATTTTAAACGCAGTTTTCAAACATTTTTGGATGAACTAGTCTTTTAAGCATGTTGTTGTTTTCTCACTTGAGTATCTCTGTGTGCGCGCGCACATTTGGATGTGTGAGTTACTATCCTTGTATAAATAACATAACTACAGCCTTCACCACAATCAGTTAAAATCAAATTTCCTCCACAGTCTGTCCTGGGTGATCTTTGTCACAGCAGCTACATTTAACACTTCAGCAGAAAAAGTTTTAGAAGATTAGATTTCTTTAAATAGAATTTGTTTTCTGCTTTTCATTTTTCTTAAATGAAGCCATTAATAACAAGGCGCTCTCAGGTTTGCTCTTACTGTATGTTATTTTACAGTAGATTAAACACAGACACAGCTATTTGGTTGAATAATGCAGTTGAAGCAATGATGCACATTTATGAGGGCAAGACCTCTGTACACCTGACTTTTGTCAAAAGGGAAAACCAAACTGGTGAATACTGGTTTGTCCATTGTCATAATGCCAAATGGTGTGAAACAAATTACATTTTTGCACCTTTGAAGGGCACTGCAATAAGGGACACTTTACTGCTGATCCAATGAAAGTCTGCGACTGTATTGCTTCATAAAGGGCCTTTCCACAAGAAAGTATACATGCCATGGTCACTTCTAGGAAGTAATTGTAATTGTAGCCATTTATATCCACATAAGTGGCCTTGTGATTCATTTTGACACCTCAGGGAATTTCAGTAGATTTTTTAAATGTTCAATTGCCCACATGCATCCAAAGACCTTAGTTAATCTATTTAATAAATTAATTAATTAACCACATGTCACAATCCGCTGGAAGAAATGAGGAGACGTGGAGATTTCACAAAAACGAGAGTCTTTAATAATCCAACAGGGAGTCAAAGAGCACAAGGAAGACGTTTACAACAAGTAGACCCGACCAAACGAAACTGAACAGACTGGGGCTTATAAACACAGGGCAATCAGGGGAACACAGGTGCATGGAATCATAAAGTAATCAAACTAAACACGAACAGGAAAAAGACCATAAAAGGAAACACAAGAAGAACTACAGAGGCAAAAAGGGTCCAAAAGTCTGACATTTCACCCCCTCCCGGAAGGTGCGTCCTCGCACCATAGATACAACAGAGGGAGGGATGGGTGGGAACTTGGGAGGAGGCTCAGGAGGAGGACGGACACCCGGGAGGGTTGGTGAACCCCTGGTGAGAAAGGAGAGAGGAGCCAGGGAAGAGACAGGAGGGGCTTGGAGCAGAAGGAGCCAAGCTGGGCCAAGGCCACAGCCATTACGATGACCCACGGTGGAACCGACGGAGGAAGGAACCATGGAGGAGGAATGGCCACCAAATCCAGGGGCCCGACCAACGGCAGCGGAGCAGGTGGTGGAGGAGCCCGAGGCGGAGACGGAGTGCCAACGAGCCAAGGGGATGCCGGAGTGACTGAGGACCAAGGTGGAGCTGGCGGGTGGAAGGAGCCGGTGGGATGGAGCGACGAGGTGCAGCCGGAGGAGCGGAGTCCTGAGGAGATGGCAGGTCGACGCCCGACCAAGGCGGAGCCGGAGGGACAAGGGAGCCCGGTGGAACTGGTGGATCGATGGGTGACGGTGGAGGTGAGGGAGCTAGGAGGCGAGGTAGAGCCGCTGGGTCTACAGGCCTAGGCGGAGTCTGGGCCTCGGAGACTGGAGGCGGAGGTGAGGGATGCTCCAGCCACGGCGACGATGCAGGATGGCAGACCTACGGCACTCGCACCGCATTGATGGTGGGCTGAGGGCGAGCAGAGGGGCTGCCAGACGACAGCAGTGGAGGAGGCAGGAGCGGGCGGGTGGATGTGCATTCGTGAGCCTCCGGGCTCTCAGGGCTGCCCTCGGGGATCAGAGGCCACTCCTGACTGGACTGGGAAACGGGAGCCCCCTCAGGGCTGGACAGGACCAGCGGGGATGAAGGAGAGTGGAGAGGGGGCAAGTCGACCTCCAGATCTGTTTCCCAGTCTATCAGGTCCCCTTATAAGTCCAGCAGTCCCAGATGTATAATTAGCTCACCCTCAGCCGCAGTGCAGTGGGCGAAGCTCCACTCCGCACTCTCACCATCCACGGCTTGCTCCCTTGTGGTGGGCACTGTCGCCGGCTCTCACACCTGGTCTGATGGGTGGGGCTCCACATCTGGGGCGATCCTCTGCTCAGTCACTCGGCATAGCGTTGGCTCATCGATCATGGCGGTGATGGGCTCTCCGTCATCGGTGGGCTCAGGCTGATGCGCCGCACCGCTGGGAGATGGTGGGCTGCATCTGTCAGCTGCTGCCTTCCTAGAAGAGATGCAGAACCATTAAAACTAAAACTTCCTGACACAAAAGTTAGTGCCTTTGCAAAACTGGTCCATTGCTTCAGTACTAAACAAACAACATACTAAATTATGTATTGAATAACTGTCTTTTCAAGTAATTTATTTTAACTGCACTCTTCACCATTACTGTGTATGTGTACCATATACAGTACTGTATATTTAATATAAATATCCTTCAATACACACACATCCTTCTTTCTCCGGTTTTATGTGCAATATGACATTTTATATGCTCCATACACACAACACACACAGATAGATAGATAGATAGATAGATAGATAGATAGATAGATAGATAGATAGATAGATAGATAGATAGATAGATAGATAGATAGATAGATTCAAGAGCTGCAGCGGAAAGCTGCCCAGGGTTGTCCAGTTCTTCCAACTCCTTGTCACGAGCCTGAGCCCCGAAGCAACAGCACGCTGCCCTATGATGGAGACCTCAACTCCAGCCGAGCCTTCTTATCCCAGTGTTCTGTGGTGTTTGCCCTACTCCAGCCTGTTTGTTCCAACCAAACTGCAATCTTAAGTTTTCCAGTGGGGTCACTCATCCAGGCTGGTCTGTCACACAGGAGTCCGGAGGTCATTGGCTGCCATCTGTCAGCGATTCTGGTGGCCGTCCATGGCCAAGGATGTCAGGCAGTCCGTGGCTGGCTACTCGGTGTGCACTCAGAACAAGACTTCCAATGCGCCTCCAGTTGGTCTGCTCCACCCTGTGCCCATCCCTTCCCACCCCTGGTCACACTTGGCCCTTGATTTTGTCACTGGCATCCCTGAAACGAAGGGCAACACCGTCATTTCTCCAAGGCGGCCCATTTCATTCCCCTTCCCAAGCTCCCCTCAGCCAAGGAGACTTCACAGGTGGTGGTTGATCACGTATTCCGGATACATGGCTTTCAATATCTTGAGGACTGGGAGGGCTATGGTCTGGAGGAGAGGAGCTGGATTCCGGCCCGGGGCACTTTAGATCGGAGGGGTGGGGGTGTACTGTCATGTTCTTGGTTTGATAATTAGAATTTTATCGAGGCAAAAAAAGTTTATTGAGGCACTCTGGAGGCCTCTATGAGCAGGGTTACCGAACGAAAGGCCTCCAGGGTGGTGCCCGTTCTGGGATCCATGGCAGATCCAGCGGCTTTTGTGGGAGCCGTGGTCAGCTGGCTTAACAACGGCACGTCCGGCGGGCTTGTCTTCGGAGCGGCCAGCGGGCTTGAGTGAGCTGTTACCGGCAGGCTGGAGTGAGCCACGGCCAGCAGGCTTGACTTCGGAGCGGCCGGCGGGCATGACAACGGCGCACTTGACAGCGGGGCAGTCCTCATACCGCGGGGAGAAGAAAGGGGAAAACAAAAGATGACAAAAAAGTAAATAAAAACAAGGGAGGAGGGGCGCCGCTTACTGTCTTGGTCTGGTCTTCTGTCACGACACACACACGAGGAATACAGGAACTAAGCAGCGAGGAGACGAGGAATATACGTAAACAGTCTTTAATCAATGGGACACAGAGTACATCAACACTGGAGACAGTAGGAAACACATCCACGTCACGAGTAGACCAGACAAAAGGGAAACTGAACAGGCAGGAACTTAAATACAAGGGTAATTAATAGAACACAGCTGAACGAAATCATAATTAAACTAAACAAGGACAGGAAAAGGACCAAATAAGGAAACACAAAGGCACATGAGGAGCAAAACACACACAAAACACGGACCAGAGTCTGACAATTTATTTATTTATTTATTCATTCATTTATTCGTTTGTTTGTTTACATTTTAATCTTTATTTTTATTTATTATTTTAAATTGGTACTTTTTATTCAACATGGACAGACTAAATTAATTACATGTGACAGAAAAGAGTTTTACGTTATTGCAAAATATTTTTTTTCTTTTGAACTTACTATTTCTTCAGAGAATCCTAAAAAAAGCATCAGTTTCTTCAAAAAGCAGCAGAACTGTATATATATATATAGAGAGAGAGAGAGAGAGAGAGAATAGAAAGAAAAATAAATCTGTCTATCTATATATATATATCAATTTAATTATCATCATTATTATTATGAATATTAAACGAAAATTACTTGACCTACTATATATATAAATTTGGGAACTGTATATATATATATATAGAGAGAGAGAGAGAGAGAGAGAGAATAGAAAGAAAAATAAATCTGTCTATCTATATATATATATCAATTTAATTATCATCATTATTATTATGAATATTAAACGAAAATTACTTGACCTACTATATATATAAATTTGCTTCATCTCTCATTGTAGCATATGTCTTGCAGGATTATGCCTCCTCTGCCTATTCCATATGGAAATCGTCCAGAATATCTGCCCTCTCGACGGGATATTAAGTCGATCCTGAGCTTTATTGCCCTTAACCAAGAGACCTAAGGGAATGGTCCTCTCAGTCCACTGCGATTTCTGTCTTCACTGTGTTGTCAGGCCATGCTTCAAGGTCATTATGACAGCTTCACGAGACCTGAATGCTAATGTTGCACTTTAAAGGAGCATTACAATGCCAATCAGTCCACACTAAGCAGTCTATGCCTCAGGTCGCAGGCTGTGAAGTAGGGAAGCAAGCTATGGCTGAGTATATTAGAGCTTGTCTGATGTGTGGGTTCACCTCAGGTAGAGATAACCTTTCTTGTTCCCGAACAACAGGGCAAGAGACAGAGCTGAGTCAACCGTAATGACAACATGCCACCAGATCCAGCTCTCCTGTGCCCTGTTCCAGCCCTCCACTAGGGAGAGGAAAACACCACTGGCATTAAACACAGTCAGCAGTAATGACAGCCCAGAGCCCATGCCCAAACACCATGCAGGAAGATAGAAGGAGAGGTGAAGAAAAAGACAGGGCAGCTGGCAGGTATAAACTGCAGCGCTGGAGATGAAATGCAGGTTTTGTGATTGAAATGTACAGCTTTTGTGCTCTGTAGGTATCTGCTAGGCAAAAGAATATGTAAGTGGGATAAAAAAGCAAGGAGAGAGAAGGAAGGAAATTGAGTTCAGTCTCAGACAGCACTGCCACATAAAAGACTGTCACAGCCACAGACCTATTTTCTGTTTCTTAGTGCTTTATGGGTCGAGAAAGCTCAAGTTTAATTGATTTGGATTTTAATGGGCAGAAATAAATCCAGTCAAAGTTCAATAGTTAAACTGGTGGAAAAGCTTTCAATATTAACAGCACTCTTAGGTGCTGGATTGGTACAGAATGAATTTCATTGAAGTGTTAAAAGTATTCCTAGCATTTATAGAAAGTGTGAAGTGACTCATCTGAAAAACTGGCAAAGAAGTTGGTGTGTTTCCATTGTATGTAATTGTATGTGATGTGATTCAATATGAAGTAAAGATTTGATCACACATACACAAGATTTTACAATTACAAAGATTACAAATAAAGGTTTCCCACAAATATAATAAGCACTAAATGCTTAACTAAATTAAAAATTGTTTGTAACATTTATAATAATAACAACCATTATTAATAATTGAGTATTAATAATAAATAAATAAATAATAAATGATACATATAAATATAATTTACAATTAAAATAGAAAATGGTTATTTTAAATTGATTTATTGTATTTTGATCAAATAAATGCAGCCTTGGGCAGCATGAGAGAATTATTTCAAAGACATTAAAGTACAAAGAAATCTAAAACAATGGGGTATAAACAATATGACAAACATTTAATCTCTCAGCCTTCATCAGCCTTAACTGCTTCTCAGGAATTATACAAAACAATTAATATTATCAGGTGTTCATAATAAAACAAAAATGGCATTCATAAACACTGTACCCCCACAAAATATTACAATAAAGCTGTTTTATCCCCCACATAAAATGAATAAATATTTTTTAGAGGTTTTTTTGTTGTTGTTATAAATATGTTGGTTGTGCCACCCGATTAGCTGGTAGAATGTATGCATGTTTTATTTATTTATTTATTTATCTATCCAAAATTTTTAATGCTTGTCAAAGCTGCATCTATTTGATAAGAATTACAGTAAAATGTAATTTATTCTTGTAATGGAAAAACTGAATTTTCAACAGCCATTACTCCAGTCTTCCGTGTCACATGATCCTTCAAAAATCATTCTGATATGCTGGTTTTGCACTCAGGAAACTTTTATTATTATCAGTGTTGAAAACTGTTGTGCTGCTTAATAATTTGTTGAAATTGTGATATGTTTTTTTAGGGTAATATATTCATATAAAGTTCAAAAGAATATCATGTATTTAAAATACTATTTTTTGGTTAAAAAAATGCCTTTAATGACAATTTTGTTTAGTTTAATGCATCCTTGCTGAATAGAACCAATAATTCCATGTAATAAATAAATAAATCTTACTGGCCCCAAACGTCTGAACGGTAGCGTATATAATTTTTTATACAATTTACATAAAAGATATATGATAGGGTCATGAAAATGTGCAGCACATTTTGAGAATGACCCAGTAAGTTCATGGCATGATGTCAAAGCTTGAAAATACCCAGTCTCACCTTTTGTCATTGTATTTTCCTTCACGGTAAACCTCAGGCAAGATAAAACCTGATTTGTTTGTTTCCTGCAGTTTGCTGCTAGTCAAAAGGTGGCAGGGTCTCAGCAGACGTTGTCCTATATACTGTGTTGTGTTACATTTCAAGGACATCTCGGAACAGGGCTTGTAAAACACGTTTTGCATGAAGCTGGAACATGAAAACTGCCATCCTCAGCTGAAAGAGAGGGAGCTATCATTAGTCCTACTGCATTTCAATGAGCCTCTTCAACTCTCAACCCTATTCAGAGACATCTGAGATCAGAAGTGACAAATCCTACCTATTAGTTCTTTACCTCAGCCTACTTTTTAGACCAAATCCAAAACATCAGTTCTTCAGGGTGACATTTAGGGTATCAAGTGTTGCTAGCACGCAAGTGCATAATAGCATTAAGTTCTGACACTATTTTGCTGTTTGGCCAGATCTAGACAGTGAAACTGCACGGCCATTGGTTCGTGCAGTGTATTAAAAATGAACCAATGGCTCAGCAGCGGAGCCCGCCAGAGCCCGCCAATTTGGGCGGGGCATCTGGCTATATAAGCGTGCACTTCTCCATAGGATCCTAATTTTTTCTCCTTCAGCGACGACTACAGATCTTCACACTACGAGACTAGAAGCCTTCGCCGTGAACAAGCCTTGCAGCGCTGCCCACGCTGAAGCTGCACTTAATGAGATGGAATGTCCTCATTGCGAGGATATGAGTCTCTCTCTCTGCGCTCGCGGATAGCTTTCTTTTCAGAAAGCGACTCCGCGCCTAGCACCATCCCGCTTCCTTCCTCCCCGGAACCTGTGTGGAAAAAGCAGCTGGGCAGAGGATCTCAGCACTCGGTGATGGGTGAGCTCATGCCGGCTGAGCCCCCGCATGCCTCACTCTCAACACATAGAGAGGCTTCCCCTGTCCTCTTCTCGCACCCGGAACAGCATCCCTCTGCGGCTGCGAGCGATCTGGTTTCGTTCGGTGGGAGTGAGTGTGACGCCATGGACGACAGTTTGTCTCTGGCTGCCTCAGATGCGGAGGAGCTGTCGGGCTCGTCTTTCGACCCCCTGCCGTCTGCAGAGACCAGCCCACTGGTTCGCAGAGCTGTCTCAGCTGCTTATAGCAGCCCTGTGGCCCATTCCCCTGAGACGAGACCTCCTCTCTCAGGCGAACAGAACGATATGGCACCCCCAGCCCGAACTGTGGGCCCTGCACTTCTGGCCTCTCAATGGGTGCCTACGGACCTCCCCGAGAGCGTGATAAACACAATATCTCAGGCTAGAGCACTCTCTACAAAGCGGCTCTATGCCCTTAGATGGTCTGTCTTCTCCGCCTGGTGTATGGCCCGCAGCGCAGACCCAATTTCCTGATATTTCCAATCTCTGATATTGTCCTTCCTGCAGGAGCTGTTGAATAAGGGTTGTTCCCCTTCCACGCTCAAGGTCTATGTAGCAGCCATAGCAGCTTCACATGCTCCTATAGCTGGCCAGTCAGTGGGCAGGAGCAACCTAGTTGTTTGATTTTTGAAAGGGTCTAGGAGGTCTTTTTGTATGCTTTGGTGACCGCACCAGAGGGGCTCCGGTCACGAGGCAGACTTTCCAAATGGATTATTGACGCTATCAAGCTAGCATACTCTTCTTTGGGCCTTCAATGCCCCATGGGAGTAAGAGCCCACTCTACGAGAGGCGTTGCTTTTTATTTTATTCACTTTTATCTTATTGACAAAGTACGTGAATTAGTGGTCATGATACAGGAATTTCTAACTTCAATACCTTGAAAAATATCAGTATCAAAGTATCCGTGAACTGGAAGTTGCAACTGACTTCGGTGTTGTGATGTATTTCCAAGTGAAATGGAATATTGAATAAAGGGCGGGATTTTATTGTGGTGCACCTCCACTCCACCTCTTGCTCATAGCAGATTCACGGTTGGATAGGAGTGGTTAAGAATATCTGCTTGTTGCGTCTGACATCATTCTTCACCGCTTATGGGTCCTAACGCTCTGCCAGAACGCTCTGCCCGCCCCCCCCAAAAAAATGTGCACACACTCACGATGTCATGTAATTCTGAAAAATTATAATCCTAACCTTTATCTCCATACTGAAATCCCAGATGGCCTGACAGTGATTCAGCTAAAATATTAGTGTCTGAGACACTGTGAGCACAGAGACTGTAGTGTGCACAGCAAATTTTTAAATGCTTAGCTTAAATATGTAATATTAATTAAATAGTGCTCATAAATGGGTGTTGAGATAGTATTCTCAAGTGAAATGAGTAGAGCTTGGACAGCAATCCTTACGTCAGGACTTAACAAGAGGATTCTCCTTAAGCCGTCAAACTGACTTTAGAGCGAGAACGCCATTCCAGAGCATAAAGCAACAGCACTTTTTTTTTACAAGACCTTTTGTATTGACTTGCATGGTTCAATTGTTCACCACAAGACTAATGTGCACTAAAAAAAGGGGTCATTTTTGATTTCATGACGGCTAATTTTCAATACCATTGGCAAAACTACCACGTACTGTATACTGCCATATAAATATTTAAAAAATATTTGTCCATCCATTTTTTCAAGGCAATCATTATTTCAAGCTTTAAAATTGGTTTAATCCAAGTCTTCTAAATAGACACATTCGCTTTATATGATGAACAGATTTTAATATAGGCTTTATCTACATCCATATAAATATTGATCAATTACCTTTACAAAAATCTCAATCTTAAACATTTGCTCATTCTGTGTATTTGTTTTAAAATAGGGTAACTCTGTTGCAAAAGCTTACAGCACAAGGAAGCTTGATTTCAAACTGAATTGAATTTACAAAAAATGTAAAAGTACATAGCCAGTAATAAAATTATAAAACAAATGACCTCAATTCAGTTTGAGGTATTCAAAATATGACAACACTGAATTTTTATAAGCAGTGATTTAAGAGGATACAGTATGTTAGGCCTATTTTTAGATAAATGGAACATCAGATGGCTTTGACCCTATGTCTGTACAATGTAGTGATGCAGTTTGGCAGACTAGGATATTAATACAAATCAGACAAATATCCCATTCCAAAACATTTCTAGCATAAACTTACATTGCAAAGAAATTATAGTTCCAACTTTGATTGTTGAAAGACTTTCTGGTGCATTTGACTTACAGCCAATAAAATTCCCAGTAGGATTTTCATCGGTCAGGCGTGGATCTATTTTGACAAAGTTTAATCCAGGAGCAAAGAGAAATAATTTCTATTTTAAAAGCACGGAGAGATCTCGATTGCACACAATCTGCGCACAAGCAATATCGGAGTGAGAGGACTGGCAGCTCATTTGTATAGGCCTATTTGAGAGCTCGCGTCCAGTTTTCTGCGATTACATGACTGTGTTCTCATGTTACAATAAAACGCTCGCCACATTTGCTCGGGAATGATTACAATTATGCGGAATACCTGCAATCCCGCGCGGACATTCAGACTCTGTAATTTACGGGAGGCGGATACGTGTCAAACTCACTGTCGGAGAGGAGAGAGAGACGCAGCTTGTATCAGTGTATATTCGGTTGATACTGTGGAAAATGAGTAATGGAACCGTGTCAGGTATTTCAGTATCTGTGTCGAAATATAGATATTTATGATAACACTACCATGTCGTTTGTTTCTCCAAACTTTGAGTCCATAAATTCCGCTGAACTCCCTCACTGTCTGATCAGCTCTTCACCTGCTGCAGCTGCGGCTTTTCCCGGTTCAGATATCAGGGCTTTTATTGGTCCGTTTACGATCGGATATCTTTATTGGCTACTAAGTGCCGTCAAAGGTTTGAATATCAATTCAAATTGTGAGCGTACTCGATAACGAACTATGATTTAAAAGTAATCATGAAGTAGATTATTTTGCTTAATTTGTATTAAGTAAAAGTACAGCTTTAAAAATATACTCAAAAAAGTACAACTACCCGAAAAAACTACTTAATTACAGTAACGTAGTTGTAATTCGTTACCTCCACTTACGTTAGTAACCGAGTACGCTTCCTAATCAGAAACTGCACATGAACAGCTTCTCAAGTCATACTTGGGAGATTATTTTAAACTTTAAACATGGCAGAGAGAACTGTTGTGTTGAGACTGTTGTTTTTTATTAGTTTTCCCTAGAACATCTACATCTCTTGCCATTACAGTCATGTTTATATTTACATATAAATAACCATTTGATGTAGGCCTATATTGTATGTATTTTACAGAGCCAAAACAACATTTATTTGACAGAAATTCCAGAATCATCAGCAAGCTGACTAAAAGAAAAGAAAAGAACGCTCAACAATTTAAAGTTGTTCGAAAGAAAACTTGCGTTTACTTAAAATCGCAACCAATCTTTTCTTCTGTATTGTGAAGTACAGTGCATCCAAGTGAAATGAAGACTAAATGATTGGAGAATCCTGGCATACAAGACGAGAGAAAAGTCTGTCTTTTCACCAAAATGAATATAAGTAAAAGAAGGGAAGTCATACAGGTTTGGAATGACATGAGGGTGAGTAAATGAATACAGATTGCTCCTTTTTTGGCAGAACTATCCCTGTAAATACAAATAAACCGTTGCCAATGCTAAGCTTATTTTAGTGGTTTGATTGTGTACCATGTGTTTCAAATCTAGCAATGAAAGGTACATTTCAGTGATGGTCAAAGTAGCTAACGTTTCTTGGACAATGTGCACAACATGACTTGGGAAATGTTTCACAGATTCCAAAGTCTTTTGTTTATCTCACTGACGTCCTCCTGACCCCTGGGGATTCAACCACACAATGAGTCCATCGCGCACCCAGCATGTCGCACCGGTATATAGGAGTTCTCTGCGCTCAGATGGGGGGTAAGAGTACATTTGTACAGGAGCACGGGGCTCTGCAAAAGTGTTTACTAGCCCTCGGTATTGATCTGTTGTATGAAAACAGTACAAAGGTATGATCGATTAGCAGGCACTGAACTTGTTTGACTCTGCGCTGCAGGTAGTCTGGGAGAAAAAGAAAGGGAGGGTGGACCAGTCAAAGCCTTGGCACAAATGTCCCAGGCTCTGTGGGTTTGTGGCATCACTGATGCCAAGGAATTTGCTGAGGTGAATCGGTAGAACCATCTCCCAATGATCACATCGCACCAGATTGATAAACTGCTTCATAATTTCATCTAAATGTTTATGCCTTCATTTTTATTGAACACTGGCTCAATTCACTACAGTCCATCTTTCAAAATCAATGGCCATTGATTTAAAAAAAAAATCTTTTTTTTTTGAGGGAATGTGAAAGTCAGATGTCCGTACATGTTAATAATACAAAAGGAGAGCAAGTATGGGCTGAAAGCTCTAAACAGCTTGTGTAGACCTGCCACAATTTAAGTGCCAATTTAAGTGAATTTCGTCATTAAAAAACTACAGAGTGGAGTTTCCGCCTGCTGTTCTTGCTGTTGCTCTATTTTTTCCACTATATATTCCCCATAGGGCCATATACACACATATGTCCTGAAGTTTACCAGCCATATTAAGATTCTACAGAGACACTGTCATTCTGCCTCAAGAGGGAAGAAAACATTGTCAGGAAGCTACTGGCTGTAATGAGTGGCAGGGTTACCTACCACGGTGAAATCTTAATGAGGGATGGTGCTTTTTGCTGTGCATTCTCACTGCAGAAATAGAGAAGAGGTCCACACGCTGTATTATAGAGGCATTATTGTTTCATTTAATGTACAACTGAATGCTTGGCCACAGGAAATAACAAATACCACATGTTGTCTGACTTCAAATGAAATCATTAACGGAGGAAAAAAAGGTCTCTCAACAGATTACGTTGACATTATTGATTACGTTGACACGCGATATTTCCTTGTGAATGAGATTGTTGTGGATGAAACAGAAGCTAGTGTGTTCGTGTTTATGTAACAAGATGGATGAAATTGCCTTAGGAAAGGGGCTTTTTGCAGATACTTAACACTAATTAAAAAAATTCACACTTTTTCAAATTATTGTTCAAAGAGAAGTTGGGACTTAATTCATGACACTTAATATAATCTAATCATTGTTGACATGCTCCATTAGCTGATGAGCATACTGTGGCACTAACAGTGAAAGACAAAACATTTTAAGGAGTTAAGGTCCATTCACACCAATGATGATAACAATAATGATAACTATAATTATGGTTTTAATATTTCTTCTAATGCTGCATTCCATTTGTAGTCGTGTGTTGGAAATTCCAAGTTCCCAGTAGAAACTTTAAACTGGAACACCCTCCCAAGTCAGGATTCCGACCTCAGAATGCAATATGGCTGCTCAGTGCATCAACAGAAGAGAAACAGTAGTAATATATTGTTTATTAGCACTTATGTTTGTCTGTGTCTCAATAAACTAAGTGGTGCCCACAGTACTATCCAACCTCTATTTGTGGACATGATACTATGGCGTTATCTATGCAAAATATTGCTTTTTATGTGTTTATAATCGACTGGTATTGCTAACAATGGACTTGTCCATCTTAGTTTTCTGACTTCTCTACTGAAACGTGATCCACTTGGAAATGACGTTATTCAGCTCCAACATCTGACTTCTGAGGTAAATGGAACGCTGCATAATTCTATGATAATAGCAAACTATTAAGATAACATCAAAGAGGAGCAATATCTTTGGAAGATTTTTTATAGATTTTTTTTTCCTGCTGATGAATGCTAATAACATTGACAGCCAATCATAATTCACCTAAGTTGAACATTTAAAGCAGCAGATGACAGAACTATAGCGCACATATACAGTACAATAAACAGAATGATATCGTCCATTGAAATGGATGCTATAGTTATCATTATTGGTGTGAGCATGTCTTTACAAAGTTGTGTTTAAAGTATTCATTTATCAGATGTTACTTCTACTACTTTAGAAGAGAAATATAAATAAATTATACCATTTTTGGCATACAATAAAGAGTTCAGACCCATAAAATGTATGTGGATAACATAGCTCAGATAATTTGGTTTTAAGAATTTGATGAGATTTTTGTACTTTGGTTAACCTGAGCACTGTTTAAGAAACTGTTTAGATCAGGGGTGTCCAAACCTGGTCCTATAGGGCCACTGTCCTACAAAGTTTAGCTCCAACTTGCCTCAACACACCTGCCTGGAAGTTTCTAGAATGCCTAGTAAGACCTTGGTTAGCTGGTTCAGGTGTGTTGATTAATTGGGGTTGGAGCTAAACTGTACAGGGCAGTGGCCCTCCAGGAGCAGGTTTGGACACCACTGCTTTAGATATTTTCTGAAACTATAGCGGAAACATGTTTTCTCAGGAGAAAATGTCCCAAATAAGCAAAACTGTCCATTTGCTCTGTTACATCTCGTTGATGTCTAAAAGAAACAACTGAGATATTAAAGTGATCTCATTTGTGATTTAAATTAGTTGGAAGCAGCAAAGTGAAAATATATTTAATGCTAAAAGCATCATCTGAAAATGACAGCAACATAGTGGTTATCTATTGCAAAAAAAAAAAAAAAAAACTTAACATAAAATGTTATTTTATATTATGTAGTTAAATGATGTGCTCCAGTGCTCCCTTCTCCCATGTCGCATATCTAAACTATTATTCAAACATCTCGTTGATGTCTAAAAGAAACAACTGAGATATTAAAGTGATCTCATTTGTGATTTAAATTAGTTGGAAGCAGCAAAGTGAAAATATATTTAATGCTAAAAGCATCATCTGAAAATGACAGCAACATAGTGGTTATCTATTGCAAAAAAAAAAAACTTAACATAAAATGTTATTTTATATTATGTAGTTAAATGATGTGCTCCAGTGCTCCCTTCTCCCATGTCGCATATCTAAACTATTATTCAAACCTTTTAGTTGTCATGGAGCCTTTGACAATGACCAATAAAGTCAGATTATATCTAATCTTTCCTATTCACAGAACATTCTATTAAGATGCACATATTAAAGCCATTAAGTAATAATGTGTCATTTCTCTGCCAGAAATCATATTTTTCTTTGTATAACTTCAAAGATATCTCTTACAAATGATGTGCCCTCGACAATCTAAAGCTCAGTTTATTCATCTATCATTAACTCTCCATCTGCTTCAAAATCAAATTATCTTGCTTACTAGGGTATCTCCCATGAATTACTGTTGCCATGGACACAAACATTACTTGTAATGTTTATTTCACATCATATGCATTTGGAGACTCTCAGTTAACTGTAAAAGGTTTATTCAAATTCCTATTCCTTCATTATGCTCTATTTATCATCAGCTCCATCAGTATGCCAAAATTATCACACCTCATTACTCAAAGAACAGCGACTCTCTCAACCATCTCCCGTTTTAGGAAGTCTGAATGGGGAGTAAGGTAGTAGGTAGTGCAGGTCCCCGAAGATCTGAGGTGTCTCGTGTCATGTGAACCCTAGCAGGATACTTTATTGAATCTGCCTGTGCCCTGTGCATGCCTCCGAGTGGCCCTGGCAGGTACCTAGCAACATCAATTACAAAAGTTGTGCCTATGGCCTCTGCCATGTATTGCCATCACCGTGGGGTAATTGGTCTGGCACTGCTTCCAATTCTGTACAAGTCGAGCCTATTTTTCCAGTCAGTCAGCCTTGCTCTATGTTTAACAAGCTATTATACCCCCCAGCTCCACCGCTGAGCCCGGGGACATTGCATGTACGTGGGAGGCGAGGTGTACTGAATCAAATGGAACGAATCATGATCCTTGTTAAGATAGCGAAAAGATTCAGCTGTCAGTTTTATAGCTTACATGAGGTTACAAGTCATGACAAACTGAAGTCTTGCAGACGTGTCATTGTGAATTTACTGGCTGATTCCTAACTTTTTATTTTATTTTATTTTGGCTGTGTTTTTGCTCTCTTGTAATTTCACATGCCACGATAAATTAAACTGATTTCATCACCTGGGGTTTGCCCCTCCCTCTCCTAACCTATATTCGCAACAGTGTGTCCATGGCAAGGTCTTTTAAAGCTGCTGAAATTTCACTGAGCCCAGCTGGATCATGGGGGCACAGAGTTGAGAATTGGGATGAACTCCAGTTCCAGCATTTTAGCACAATGGCCAATATGCCTGCTGAAATAAAAAGTCTATGCTTGTTTGCTGTGTTTAGCTGGTTTAAGATGGTCCACTCTAGATGCTCTCACAGTCTGGTTATGCTGGTCTAATCACCCAGGTTAGGCTCATTTAAGCTCATCTGCTAGTACGCATACTCATGATGCTCATGGTTTTTTCAGTGTCTGCCATTTTGGGATTTCACTTGAGAGAAGCAAATATATAAATACACACTGAAACTCAAACATCTTCATGACAAAAAGTTCAAATTCACTTCTAGAATCTATGACAGTAAGTTGTGTTGTGTAAGTAGCACCTTATTTGACAAAAAATAAAAATGCAATGTTTTGTTGTAAATTAATTATTAGTTATATTTTCAGGTGATTGCATTTTTTAAAAACTTGACTAAATTGTTAAAGTTTTAGGAATTAATTTCATTAGACAACATTTTGATGATGTATTAAATCATACACAATTTTGGGAAAAAATGAAACTTTAATGATGAAAATTATGTGCAGTTTACCTGTACACAAGCAGGTCTGAAAGGTCTGACAGACATGTGGAATGCATTTCCTTCCCCATTAATGGTATAAAATTAATATTGTGATAAATATTGATACTGAATGAAATAGAAAAAATATATATTGGGATAATGTTTTTGGCCATATCGCCCAGCCCTAACAGAGAGAGACACAAAATCATGTACAATGTGATGTGTATCAAGGTAATATGTGAGGTATAATGTCATATGTGAGAGATAAAAAGTCATAATTATGAGAAACAAAGTCATAATTGTGAGATATAATGTCAGAATAATGAGAAATTCAGTCTCAAGTTGTATTTAAGTCTCAAATGTGTCATATTTTCTCATACGGCTAGAAATTGCATTGCAATTATAAGATATAAAGTCACATTGCATCATATAAATTCACAATTACCCTTTCATTTATGTGCTCGGAGGGGAAATAGCCTTCCATAGGAGAGCCAACTGTCTCTACCCTTTACATTACAGCCTTGTTATTTCACATACAACCCCTTGAACATGTTCACAAGTGTTCATGAAAAATTGTATGTAAGAGGCTCTCAAGAGAAGCCCTAGAGCAGGAATTGAGGCAGTCTTCTGATAAACATGTCTTCTTTCAGCAGTATGAGGTCCTTATATCATTTATTCCATAGAGGGATTTGGACAGATATAGGAATGTGGTGCTCATTAGTGGAAGTTCACACACTGAGCCATAATTAATGGAATTTTCATTTTGCAAATTCACATATGTGATGGAACGAAGACCACCTACTGATGTTGCCGACATTACCAATAACTTGCAAGGCAACACATCATGAGGTATGAGGATGATAACAGTATGGCTCATTCACTTTAGATGGGTTTTGATGTGTGTGTGTGAGTGTGTTGAAAACATGAGCTAGTACTTATTGCTTGAGTGGAAAAGTGAGGTAAACTGTTGACCTCATGGTAGTTTATAAGTTAAGTGATGTTTGTTGCAAAAACCCAAAATACCCCATCACAGATGTCCTTCTAGGATTTATGACTTCTGTTATGGAAATTAACCTCCTAGCATATGGTCTTTTAAAGATAAATATTTCCCATAAGTCAAAGTCAAAAACAGATGTATTGTAGCATATGTTTCAGATTGGTTGCTGATTCCAGGAGCTAAACACTTGATCTTGCCAGCTGGTTAAGGGACGACAGACACAGAGGTCCTAGTGAGAAACATTTAGATGAATCAGAGGATTCACACTCAAGATCAAATGACCACAAAAAGAGCAATGGTGAAAGAGCAGAAGCTCTGACTCACAGTAACGACTCATGCCAGGTCAAGACTGATCTTCCAAAACTACTTAACCTCACATGAAGCAATGTGTTTTGTATTTAATACATTAGAACTGCAGAACAGCAGACGTTGCTCCTCGTAAAGGATGACATCTGTAATGAAATGTATAAGCAGAATTTGACACAGTTGAAGCAATAACAACATTATTTTTCATTGCATTTTTTGTTTGAAGTATTTCTATTGAATTTTGTTAACAAAGGAATCATCTAATTTTATTTGTGTTAGAACCAAAATAAGGATTAAGCCAGGTTTTTAAAGTAATCACACTAGAAAGAGATCTGATCTCTACTGATCGTCAAGTAATCATAACAGGATATTTCACAACAGTTCAACAAAAAGGTATGTGTAAATAAGTAAACCACAGATTTACCCCACAAATTCAGAATGTGTCATTGCTGGTTCAAAATGTGTCCATGCCTCCATTACTACAATCATTTGAAAATGTCACGTTAAATAGCAAAATGGGCTGTTTCTAAAAAGTTACTGAGGTAACAGAGAGGCAGTATGATATTGCTTTGAGTTCAATAAACAAAAAGTCAGTATTGAGTAACTTACATTTTAGACACAATATTGCATGTTACTTTATTGGTTTTGTGAAAATAATACCAAACACAGCCACAGCTGAACAACTGCAACACAAAGTAGTAACATTTCATTCCTGAATGATTCCCTGTTTTTGAACAAAATGAATGATTCGATTACTCATTTAAATCACAGACTGTGTTTCATTCTCAAGGGCTCATCTCTACACCCTAAGCCCTTCGAAGGGCTTAACCCTCCAGAGTGAAAGCTTTGAAGGGATAAACATTCTTGGAGATCAAAAATCTGTTCTTTGGGGTGCACTTCTGCGCCATCTTGCCAAGCCTATTAAGGAGATGCCATCGTCATACAATTAAACCTGTGGAAAGAATTATGGAAGTGGAGAGTCCATCAGTTGTGAAATCCAGTGGCAGCTCGTCGGGGGAGGCAGGGGAGACACAGCTTCCCCAAAATTTTTAGGTGAAAATGGGAGGAGGACGATAATTAATTTCAATTCATGTCTCAGAATGTGTATTTTTTGTTTGTAATTTCACAGCTGTAATACCATAACATGTTACTGAAGTTGGAAAGCTCTGCTTTTCTATCGCGAATGTGCCGAATCTGCTGATGTAATTACAACCGCTAGATGATAGAGAAGGGAAGGGAGAGGCCGGGGGAGAGCTGAGCTCCGTTGGTAAACAAAATTAGCCAATCACCATCGAGTGTTCACTTTCAGCGCTGAGGAGTGTTAAGAAAAGAAACCTTGTAGAGGAGGCTAGCCTCCCTTCTGATATTAACCAATCATCATAGATACGTAAATTACGTGATATTAGTTTTAACGTCTCCCGCTGCGCTGATAATGTACCAAGTACTTATGAGTAGCGATATTGAATATTTGATGTCAACAGATTTACCATGCTGTCATTCAAACAGTATATATACAAATTAAAAATAAATGGAGTACACGCCTAAGCTGGATATAGGCTAACGTTACAGCAGTCGGCTCTTTTAACACAGACTTTTAAGAAGGGATGGGTGTTTGCTTCAAGTGATAGACCAGGTAAGTGAAATTATATTATCTTGCTGTATGTGTCATTTTTTTTGTTGTTTTTTTAAGTTTTCTGACTAAAAGCAACCAAAAAAGCCATTTTAAAGTGGTTAAGCTAATAATAATAATAATAATAATAATAATAATAATAATAATAATAATAATAATAATAATAATAATAATAATAATAATAATAATAATCGGCAGGGATCCCCAGACCAATACAATTACTGTGCCTCCTCTATTTTAAAACCCACTGGTGAAATCCTTCATTCAGAAGATTTGTCCCATTTGGAATACAGCGACTGTCGTCTAAATGAATCAACAAATCTGTTAAATGAAAGATTTAAGATTCAAGTTCTTCAAACAGAAGAATCCTGACTATTTCAACATTTTGGAAATGAAGGAAGTTTTCCAATAACCACACTTGAGGTCTTTGCACTTGACCACTTACATGACGTATTTCTTGCATTTTTCCCAAATGGTCAAGTGGGTGTGAAGAAGGTGCGTGTAGAACTTTTTACAAACTACTCAAATTCGTCTCTGTGCCAACCAAATGTGCAACACTTTGTTTTACTACCTAATTATACAGTATGCATTATCTATTTATTATTTTCTTGACATCTCATAATTTCAGTCCACATGAGTTCATTAACATGAGGAGTGATGAATGATACTTCAAGTGTTTTATGAGGAACAAGGTGAAATTTAAATTGTCATTCACTAAAATACTGCCTTAAAAATCTAATTTGGCAACTGTTTTCACCATTCACTCTCAATATATGGAAAAGAAGCTTGAATATTGAGCTCTAAAATCTACATTTGTGTTCCAGAGAAGAACGCCATACAGGTTTTGAAAGGCATGAGGATGAATAAGTGATTATTAATTTAATATAGATAATATTTAGTGCTATAGTACATAGCAGGAGATTGAGGGTAGTGGTTGAAGTTGGTCCAGTGAGATAAACTGGCTTCCAACCCACCTGGCAGGCCAACGTGTCATTGGGGCATTACAGAAGCCCGGGAGGAGAGAGAGGGAAACTTTTCATTTTAATTAGTTCCTGCTGCTGTCTAGAAACAGGCGTGGAGGTCAGTTGTAATTGGTTTGTTTTTATATTGAGATGTTCAGGCCAGAATGATTGGATGTGGGTGATTTTTGGAAGCTGCCCTCGTTCTCAACCCCACATCTCTCTCTCTCTCTCTCTCCCTCCTTCTGTTGCCTGTCTCAATCTGGCTTTACCACAGATACTGGAAAAAGCTGTGGATCCTGGCTAGCTCTGGGGCTTGGCATGGGGAGAAAAGCCATTGCATGGCCCATTCCACCTAGAGATTTGCCAAGCACATAGTCAGTCTTTCTCACAGACGTAGGGCAGAAAGGATATCTGTGACAATATGTGGAGGAATTTATATCATGCAGAACGATTAAACCTGAGGGCTTGTAAAGTATGTGTGGGTGCCAGGCAAGCAGTTTCTCAAAGTGTCCAACTAATGCTAATAGATGGCCAACAATAACGGAAGTGAAGAGGCTAGAGTGTAATTACTGATTGCCATGCCTGCATAGATTATGTGCTTGCAGAATAAATCAAAAAGGTTTAAAGTCTTTGAATGCCTGTCATTCATGTAATTATATTCTATACATCTGTTGGTAACGCTTTAGATTACAACCCGCAATGTACTGCTTAAGTAAACAGAATTTACAGCGTAACATTTTTGTAATTACAGTGTACCTATTCAGTACCTCCGTATTATAAGGTAACAATATGCGAAGTTTGGAGAATAAAGATTACAAATTATTTCTACTGTAAGTATTTTGAAAGTAAGGGGTACCTATCCTAATATTACAGGGTATGTATGACCTCTTATATTTGCAAGCGATTAAGCAAAAACATACACTGTATATTTTTTTATAGCCTACACATATAAAACACGCTGATAATTGTTTCAATCCAAACGCTCGGTTGAGACTGTGGGTTAGGAAGCTGGCTTGATTTGACCCAATTTGGGTTGATATCAGCAAGTAACCCGACATTGCTGGGTTATGAATGTGGAGGACGTGAATGAGAGCATGCAGCAAGTCACATGAGTTCAAACGTGTGCTCTGTGTGCGACGAAATCCATGACTGCGGTGCTTAAGACGGGAACATGTGGAAAATAGGAGAAAACTAATCAAAGAGCAGACGAGGGACAACATTGAAACTGTCTGGAGTGTGTTCCTTTAAAGCTGGAGCAGTGAATGTGATGAGCGCAAACTGGAAACTTCTGGAATGGTGCATGAGACGAGTCTATCCGTGTTTGCGGCGCTCATGACAGGAATATGTGTAGACCACAGTATACATCCACTGAAATACAAATGTTGTATCATGTATTTTTTCTGCGAACAGCTGGAAAGAGGTAAACTTGTTTTAAGCTGCATTGAACCTTGATGGTATATCAAGTTATTTGGTGATAGTGGTGTTAAGAAGTAGGTGGTGTGAAGTTGCTGAAATCGACGAATAAGCTTTCATAAGGTAAGTAGACTTGTGAATTATAAATCATAGCAGAAACTCATTAACTCATTTCACTAGATGTCCAGTTTTGTTGTTCAGTAATCTCCATCATGTCTGTCCTTTTATAATAGAATGTGTACCCCATGGTTAAAAAGTACCTATACGCCTATAATAAAATACCAATATAAATTTTTTTTTAGATTCTTTCTAAAAATCATTCCCAAACATAAGATTGTTGTTTAGGCCATACATACCACGTAATATTAGAATAAGCACCTCTTAGTTTCAAAATACTTACAGTATAAACGATTTGTAATTTTACAGGTTGTTACCCCTTTATTCCCCAAACATTGCATATTATTCCCTTACACGGAGGTACTGAATAGGTACACTATAATTACAAAAAAGTTACACTGTAACTTCAGTTTACTTACGCAGTTCTTTGCAGGTTGCATATCTGGTTGTTACCCCCTTATTACACAAACGTAACACATTGTTCTCTTATACCTGCACGTATGTTCTTTATAGGTACACTAGTTCTTTGCGGGTTGTAATCTAAAGCGTTACCCATCTGTTCCATTTGTGTTTATTGCTTAATATCTGCCTACTTTTCTAGTTGTTGTTGTTTTTTTCTAGTCTACCAGTTATTGCTTTGTTAACACTTTAGTTTACGAATAAAATTCTCACGATTAACTAGCATGCATATTATTAGCATATTGGCTGTTTTCTGCATTACCATATTTTAGATCCCTTGATACTACCCCATACCTTCCATACCTAAACTTGATGAAAAGAATATTCAAAAGATTAGCATTTGTTTCAAATATAATTTTTTGGGAATTTCTTTACTGTCTCATTTGATTACTTTAACGTGTCCTCACTGAAAAAAAAATTATTCAAGAAATTAGCAGACTACACTTGTTGCATTGTATGTTTTTTTTCCCTGCGCAGCCAATGAGGACAACTCAATAGAAAGATGGTGCCTGACATTATTTGGCTGTAATATGGCATTACATTCGATACAGACTGCAACTTCACATTCACAACTCCGGTAAAATATGATTTATTTTGCCGTTGTGCTGAAGATTCAGCAGGGGGAGTGCCCAAGATAGCATCAACAAAGAATCAATATATTTTTGTTATCTGATAAAGCATCATGTATGTTTCCACATTCCTCATTGTGACTTCTCAAGAGTTGATGTATGTCATTTGGACAAACACAGTTACCCTTTACCATTTTGTCTGTCTGTCAATACTGAGCTGTCAGTAGAATTTTGACTATACTTAGCTTAGTTGTGTTAGTATTCCTCTACATTTCATAATCTATTCTACTTGTAAGTCCATTCGGACTTGTAACCCGGAGGTCGTGGGTTTGAGTCTCAGGTCCAGCAGGAATTGTCGGTGGGGGGTGTGAATACCCAGCGCTCTCTCCACTTTCAATACCACGACTGAGGTGAAACCCTTGAGCAAGGCACTGAACCCCCAACTGCTCCCTGGGCGCAGCAGCATTGGCTCCGGGTGTGTGTTCAAGGTGTGTGTGTGTGTGTGTGCACTTGGATGGGTTAAATGCAGAGCACAAATTCTGAGTATGGGACACCATACTTGGCCACACGTCATTTCACTCACATCTTGCAGTGTTAAAAGTGATCATTGACTTTTAACTTTGTCTGGCCTCAAATCCAAACCAGTATGAAATGCATTGCATAGGTCAAGTAGAAAACAAAATGGTTCTCCTGAACTGCACTTATGTTAGCTGAAAATGTCCAACTAGTACAGTACATGCTTTGGTCTATAGCTTCTAAAAAGCCTACTGTGTCATATTTGACAAGCAAATTCCTAGGGTCTCTAAATTTTCAACATGATCAAAACTTTGCTGAAAATCCTGTTGTACAAAATTTAGTACATGCGTTCTTTTTTTCTGAGTGATGATGGAGTCTTATTGTCTGATATATAGGCCTACTTTTTTAGCAAATAAAAGGCCTTTTAGTATAATTCTAAAAACCTCCCCTTTCAGGTTGTGGTGCATGTGTCTTTTCGCTGTGAAATCTTTTCTGATTTTTATAAAGTGAATGTAATAATAACACATATTGTCAGTAGTATTTTAAGATTAACATTTCAGAACATAAAATCATGTTAAAATGTTTGCGTCAAATATGATACTATCACAGTCACCAACTCAGCCTCCTCTATATTACATTTCCCATCATCCATTTTGCCACTCACCTGCACTCCTTTGACAAACACTCACACCTGTCAACAATCAGTTAATCACTAGCTACAGTATTTAAAGGGATAGTTCACCCAAAAATGAAAATTATATCAGTATTTACTCACCCTCATGTCGTTCTAAACCCGTAAGACCTCCGTTTATCTTCGGAATACAAATTAAGATATTTTTGATGGAATCTGAGAGCTCTCTGACCCTCCCATAGACAGCAAGGGTCCTTACATGATCAAGGCACAGAAACATAGCAAGGACATTGGTAAAATAATCCATGTGACATCAGGGGTTCAACCGTAATTTTACGAAGCTATGAGAATACTTTTTGAGCGCAAAAGAAAACAAAATAATAACTATTGCGTATGCTGTTTTGTGTCAGCTGTGCCACGCGGATACATTGTTTTCGTTCAAGTCAAAGCATAAACAATGTAAACAGCGTATCCACGTGGCACAGCTGACAAAATGGTGCTAGGCGCTAGGGTGACGCGGAGGAGACGAATTGTTGAATAAAGTCGTTATTTTTTTTATTTTATTTTTTGCGCACAAAACTTATTCTCGTAGCTTTGTAAAATTACGGTTGAACCCCTGATGTCACATGGATTATTTTACAGATCTCCTTGCTATGTTTCTGGGCCTTGATCGTGTAAGAACCCTTGCAGTCTATGGGAGGGTCAGAGAGCTCTCAGATTCCATCAAAAATATCTTAATTTGTGTTCCGAAGATGAACGGAGGTCTTATGGGTTTGGAACAACATGAGGGTGAGTAATTAATGACAACATTTTCATTTTTGGGAGAACTATCCCTTTATGCACCCACTCCTCAGTAATATGTTGTCTGGTCTCAAGGTTCCACACTGTGGCTCCTCTGACTTACCTGTTGCTTCTTGGATTCCTTTCTTTTGGGACTATTTACTTACCTGTTGGATTCACTTGAATGGACTTTTGGATTTGTGTGGACAAACCTGCAAGAGAGAAAGAAAGGATTGGTTACTTCAGGTAAGTGAGCTTCCAGAGACTTTTTGTGTTAATACTTGCCTGTTTGAGTTGTCATTCTGGTTGTGGAAATAAAGAAGCTTGTTTTACCTGCACAAACCTTGTCATCTTCTTCCTGTTGTGACGGATACATCAGGATTTTGAGTAACATTCTTTTGTAAATCATCATTGTATTGCATTGCATTGTTTTGCCCCCCTCACCCCCAAAAACTACAGAGCTTTGATCAAAAACGTAGACATAGGCATACTGTTGAGAGATATAGAGGGACAACTGATATTTATGCATTTATTGCAAGTAGTCTGCTGTACTGTTAAAAATGTCGAATAGATTTGCATTACAGTCATAACCTTTTGGCTATATACATATCAGCAACTGCACAAAATTGCATTTTTTTGCTCAGTTTGGGACTCCTTGCACATGGGCCCCATAGTCCATCAGTCATTCTGGTTGTGGAAATAAAGAAGCTTGTTTTACCTGCACAAACCTTGTCATCTTCTTCCTGTTGTGACGGATACATCAGGATTTTGAGTAACATTCTTTTGTAAATCATCATTGTATTGCATTGCATTGTTTTGCCCCCCTCACCCCCAAAAACTACAGAGCTTTGATCAAAAACGTAGACATAGGCATACTGTTGAGAGATATAGAGGGACAACTGATATTTATGCATTTATTGCAAGTAGTCTGCTGTACTGTTAAAAATGTCGAATAGATTTGCATTACAGTCATAACCTTTTGGCTATATACATATCAGCAACTGCACAAAATTGCATTTTTTTGCTCAGTTTGGGACTCAAACTGTACCTCGTCTGTACTGCTGTACATGAGCCATAAAAGCCTGATGTATAAAATGACACTCCACCAATCTTTTTTTTTTTTTTTTAATGGAAACACCTTCAAAAAGTGCATAGAGTTTCTCCATAGGGTTCTGCCAGAGTGGCAGGCAGAAGAACATTGAATGGTGCCTCAAGTGTCTTTGTTTTACAGTGAAATACAAAGGTGATATGGGGTAAAGAAGACAAGTGGTTGTACAATCATGGATAAAACCTGGAGTGTTTTCTCATTGGTGTAGTGTTGAAGGCACTCAGGAGTGCTGGTTGTGGTGGAACAGTGGAAGAGGAGGTGGGCAATGAGTTGTGTCAAGTTTGAGAGACAATGTACCAGTGATTCTACCCACTTTCTATAGTAGTATTAAAGTGAATTATGATGGCAGAAGACGATGAGAAAAACGTAGACCATGCGGGTGGAGATGTCAGTGCAGGTTTTGGAATAGAAGAATGTCTTGGCTGATCTGATGTCAGAGGAAAATGCGGAGAGGATGACTTGGTATATACTACGGTTGTCAGTAGATTTAGCTGTCTCCCATTTTTCTATTTGCGACTTCATGCTTGAAACCCAGGCATACATCTGCCAAAGCGTTGAATGCAGATGGAGGTGAGGAGGAAACATTTGGTGCAGAGAGAGAGGGGAAAAAAAATAAAAAAAATGAAATGGTTGAATGAGCATTACACATTCTTCCCTAAACTTCTAAAACACTTGCAAATCCCTGAGCTCAAATGATTGCACATTCTCTCTCTTCCGCCACAGTATTACTTTGCATAAATTACTCCGGCAATAACTGTAGAGTTCAGCATGTTCTTCTGTTTTGCTTTCTACACTCTAGTGTGTAAGAGGTGTAGGGGAACTCTTCTCCACTATGTTATAGAAGTGACTGTTACATTACAGGAGATCATCAATCATACACAGCTTGCTATAGGAGATTGTTTTGTTGTTTCAGTACACTTAGAGATATTCTTTTCCAGCAGAAAAGAGTGCGTAATTAGTTCGAGAGTTACAAAGTCATGTGCATGTGAAATATTAGCGTCCTTTAAATTAAATTACATTTAAAAATATATGAAACCTTGAATTGGTCATAAAATTGGATTCGATCTTCATTTGATTTTCAACAAATACTGTCTGTCTAAACAATTTATGTAGAAACAAAGATGCTTTTTTGTTTAATTGAAAACACCATGTATACATTCATGGTGCAGAGTGGGAAAAGTATGTGAACCCTTGGAACTCATTGACACTTTTGGCAGCAATAACCTCCGTCAAAGATTTCCAATAACTGTGAATCTGTAACGCCCCGGTGGACTGTTTATTGTGGTTTCTTCCCCTTTTGTTGGTTTAGCCCGTTCAATCATTAGTTAATTATCCTCATTGTGCTCACCTGTCGGCCCCTCGTTATCTGCCCTATAAGTTCCTGTCTCTTGTATTCCAGTATGGTCGGTTATTGTGAATGTTACCCCGTGTGCGTCCGTCTGTCCAGCCTGAATCTGCCTCTGTCTGTCTGTCTGTCTGTCTGTCTGTCTGTCTGTCTGTCTGTCTGTCTGTCTGTCTGTCTGTCTGTCTGTCTGTCTGTCACCTGAATCTGCCTTGTTGTGTCTGTCTATCACCCACCTGAATCTGCCTTGTTGTGTCTGTCTGTCTGTCACCCACCTGAATCTGGCTTGTTGTGTCTACAATAAATATCATTATTGGAATCCTTTTCGTCATTCTGCCTGCCTCCACACACCTGGACCGTGACAGAATCAGACTTACACAACTGTCAGAAAGAATTTTCTACCAATACTCTTTAAAAAAAAAAAAAAAAAAAAAAAAAAACTTTTTCTGTTAAAGCTATTCTTTTGTTTATTTACTCCTGTGCTTGTTGTTGCATCATCTACTTCTGTTGAGTTTCAATTGGTAAACAGATGGTCTTGCGTTATCCTGCAAAATGTCTTGATAAACTTAGGAAATAATTTTTCCGTCAATTATATACTGTAGAAAGCTGTCCAGTTCCCCAGACAGGATTAAGGCTGAACCATGAAGATCCTTCTGCCCTACATTATGACTAAGATCAGATTTTTGCTGTGTAATTTTATAACTTCTTTATTTTTTTACTTTATAAATATTAAAATAAACAGTCACTAAATCAAACTAACAGTTAGATTTATGATTTGTGCTCATTAAGGTTTTGCTTCTTTGTACTGTTACATTATGACTAAGATCAGATTTTTGCTGTGTAATTTTATAACTTTTTTATTTTTTTACTTTATAAATATTAAAATAAACAGTCACTAAATCAAACTAACAGTTAGATTTATGATTTGTGCTCATTAAGGTTTTGCTTCTTTGTACTGTTCATGCAAGGTCAATACTCAACACTCAACACCTCGTTTCTATGTTCACAGATGTGTACCTGGCTAAATATAATGCATCACTTTAGTCATTCGAATATAATCTACAGCGACAGCCAATGACTGACAAATCTTTGAGGTAATATTGTTTGAAGAAGCATTGTGGACTTTGCTAACAGAGAGTATAATTTGATTTACATGACAGTCACAGAGGATTTTTATTTTATGGCTGTTCAGACAGAAATGTTAGCATTTACTCTCTGCCCTAGTTTCATTGCATACACATTATATTCTCACATCTGCATAGAGTGACAAAACGTGCCCATTCAAATAAGATGCAATGAACTGCATCTCAAATGGTTCTTCTTTCCGCCTTCAGGTTGTCAAATGACAATGTCCCAGATGGCTTAGAACTAGCAGACCAAAACTAGTCTAGCAAGAATTAATTTCATCATCCACTTATTTTAGAATAGTGTCAGGCCACGGGCCATGGTTATGTCTTTGCACTTCTTGCTGAATTATCATGCTGTCTGTAGTCTGATGTAATACTGAACTTTGCATGGTTTTGTTTCATAATTGTAATGCAAAAATAGTTCACAAGTTCTCCATGTTAATATAATCCTAATGTGAAATTAGCATAAACCGTGTTCTTGCTGTCCATGATGGACTCGAGCACTCAAGCTCTGTGAACGCATGCAAACTACTTTATATTCATAATTGATTAATATAATTGAGAAAATATTCAGCTTCTTTAAAATGATATAAGCAATATCTACATTAAAAAAATAGAATTAGACTGGTGGAAGAGTGGTGAAAGAATTAACACATGAGTGAATCCACCATTTCTAAACTCTTGTATTGCGATTGGCAACAATAAACATACTTCCGAACTTTCATTTAGAACCATATCTAGAGCAAATTATGTTGCACATGTAAAACATCTTTACAATATCTTAAAATGTTCTTTCATTTGTATGGTGATGGAATCTTAGAGAAGTTGAAAATGGCTTTTGAAATCACACATAACAGAATGAAATGGTATGGCTTTGAACACATTTCATTTAAGTCACTGATTTAAATAAAATAAAATAAAATAAACCTAATAATTCCATTATTCAGTATTCTATGATCCTAAATGTTTTTTGTTGTTGTGTAAAACACTTGCATTATGTACATACGGTATGTTTAAGTGTACATGAAAATGTGTGTGTGCTGCATATACCATACAATTGTAACACATAATTCACATTACAGAGAAATGGTAACACACTATAAAGTTACACAGTTACACTAAAGTTACACATTGTAATTTAATTGTATTCAAACAAAGCTAAATATTTAAATAGAGTGAAAATAGCATTTTATGGTAAAACATACTCCAGCAATCTTTTATTTACTACCTCAAAACATCATGTTTTACAGTGTACAAATTTAAAATGACCAATCAGCTGATGACTGCATCGACTTGATACTAGATAATTTTAGCATTCTTTATAGTTTGTGTACATATTGTCTAACATTTATGCTGCATTAATGCTGCATATGGAGAATATACCTCAACAATACTCAGAAATTTATAGTAAACAAAGAGCTAAATCCAAAGGCTTATAATAGTTTCTCGATTAGCTTGGTCCCAAAATAATGAGCATAAAACATATGCGGACAGTATTACATGACATCAACATTATAAGTAGGCACATTCCCTGTTGAAAAAAATGAGCATATGCTGGTTAGGTATGTTTTGAAGCATGGCAGCTTGTTGGAGCTGGTTTAAGCTCGTCTTTAGTTGGTCCTGAGCTAGTTAAAAGCTGGTGCTGAGCAGGAGCTAGTTAGTTAGGACCAGCTTAAACCAGCACTTAACCAGCTTATAACCAGCTCCAACCAGCTGCCATGCTTCAAAACATACCTAACCAGCATATATATGCTGTTTGTTTGTTTTTTTCAACAGGGTTCTTACCAAAGCTTTTTTTAATACCCTGCATATCACATATATAACTGCAGGTGTAGATAGCTAAGGATACATAAAGCTAGGCTTCAGTCGCCCAAGTGCAAGCTTCTTAGAACTGCATTTACAATAAGACCTCGAAGGAAAAGTAATGTTATCAGGTATATAGATTTTTGTGAGTATGTGACTGACTGGAGTACTCGTAAGTCTTTGTTTAAAGTTTATTTTGATGTGTTACTTTGTTCCCACTATGCACAGGACATAAAGCACCATAGACACCATCACTGGCCCTTGCATTTCAAAATAGAAGTCTCACTGATTACTTTCCAGCAGTACTTTATCTCGTACTCTGTGAAGTAGGCTATCCTTTCCTCACAGCAATCTCACCTGAGAGTGCAATAGATCAGCCTGATCTCATGAATTTTTTATCCTCTGAACTGGATATCGCTTCTCACCCACCACTCTACCCAGTCAACACAGTCTGTCGGACCTCTAAAAGAGTCTTTAGTGAAAGGCCAGCGAGAGTGTAAATCTCTATACCACCCTATTAATAATTCACTGCATTTTCAGAGATGTGTCATCGTATTAGTGCAAGCGAAGCTGAAATGTGACCAGCATAGGTGGTTTTTGTACATGTATCGCTAAAGTGACGCTTATACCGACAATAAGGAGAGGTGCCTGCAGCACCTACTTTTGGCGTGAAGGGTTATTTGATCCTGTTTCTATTGTACTGGCCCTAAAGCGGCCAGAGAGGATCCAGGCAATATCTCTCAGGTTAATGGGGGGTGACTCTCAACGTGATGCTAGCGGAGAGAGGATTGAAAGATGCAGTTTCATTCCTCTCTTTTCGCCTAGTTCACCTCTCTGTGACTCATCTGATTTTACCAGACGGCCAGAGGGCTTTCAGAATGTATTTAAAACAAACACAGTTCATCGCTCAGCCTGCTATCCACCAGATGGGATCTTTAAAGCCGGGAAGAAGCAGATAATGGTTGGAGACGCTTGTTTTCCACTGTAGATGACACACTACTTTCACTGGCAAAAATAATTTTCATAACCAGTATTCTTTATATTTTGCTCTAGTAAAAAAACAAGATAAAAATAACTTTTGAAGTAAATCAATAATGTTTTAAAAGAATAGTTCACCCCAAAAAAGAAAATTAGTTGAAAAGGTGTAGGTGAGTTTGTTTCGTCATCAGAACAGATTTGGAGAAATTTTGCATTACAGCACTTTCTCACCAATGGATCCTCTGCAGTGAAGAGTCCAAACAGCTGATAAAAACATCACAATCCACAAGGAATTCACATGACTCCAGTCCAGTGGTTAAGTCTTGTGAAAAGTGAAAAGATGTGTCTATGATAAACATGTAACAATCATTACAACATACAAAGCTTCAAATTGTTTTCTTCAGTGAAAATGTTGTCTCGTCTGAATCAGGAAGCAAATATGCACAGATCAAGCATTGTTTACAAACAAAAACAGTACAAAACCGTTTTAAACATATATGTTGATGGATTTTTTTTTTTTACTGGATGAAGTATTATTATGGATTATGGATGTTAATTGATGGACTGGAGTTCTGTGGATTATTGTGATTGTTTTTATTTATCAGCTATTTTAACTCTCATTCTGACGGCACCCATTCACTGCAGAGGATCCATTGGTGAGCAAGTGATCTAGAAATTCCTCCAAGACTGTTCCAATGAAGAAACAAACTCATCTTGGATAGCCTGAGGGTAAGTGAATTTGCAGCATGTTTTTTTTTCATCCTACAAGAAAAAAACTTTACATTTTGTACTATCTTTAGGTTAACCTTGTTTTGTATATGGAAAAAGAAAATAATGATAAATAAAATGAAAATAAAAAATGTTGCTGCTATGAGATATTTAAAATGTTTTAATTTTAAGTAAAAATTATAATATAGGCATACTGATTATTTTTATGTAAACTTATGCAAAATTTAGTGTGTGTGTTGGATATTTAATTAAGCTGATAACCTTCACACGCTTTATATTAACATGACAGATCATGATGCTGGGTGATGAAAACAGATTTGGCGGTCTTTGAGGTGTCTTAGTGGGTGGTTAGAGAATAGGACTTTCCTGTTTAACTGAGAAGCAAAGCTGGCTGCAATGACAGCCACCAGGAAGCTCTTTTTAATTGGATCGCACCAAGCCTCTTAAGGATGCTCCATGACTGAAGCACTATGCCAACCTCCTTTCCTGAAAGCAAAATAAGCAGACCGTGGCCCTTTGATACACTCTTTCTTTGAATGGTACTGAAATTCATCCCACCACTTCAGATCTTCTAGGGCAGTGTTTCCCAGACTCATTACTTTTTTTTATGTAGCCTCACAGTCCCAGTAAGGACCCCTTAACTGATACAAAATCAGAAATGTGTTCCTTTTAACACTTTTATTATACTGGATATCGTTAAATATTATTATTAATTTCATTGAAAAAAACACATTATTACAGTAATTCACTTTCAGTCTGAAATACATCAATACTGTGTGTGTAAAAACAGACTCATCAAGCCACAGCCTGAAGCTGTCTGAGAAATTACATATTGTATTATAGAAATTTTATGGGATGAAAGTGGAAGAAAGAGTGTTAAAGTGTCAGTTTTGTATCATTATAAATATAATACATGCACCCCCACACACAAAGGAAAGGAGAGGAGAGGAGAGGAGAGGAGAGGAGAGGAGAGGAGAGGAAAGGAAAGGAAAGGAAAGGAAAGGAAAGGAAAGGAAAGGGAAGGAAAGGAAAGGAAAGGAAAGGAAAGGAAAGGAAACGCAAGGAAAGGAAAGGAAAGGAAAGGAAAGGAAAGGAAAGGAAAGGAAAGGAAAGGAAAGGAAAGGAAAGGAAAGGAAAGGAAAGGAGCACAACTGTAACGGAAAAATGTATCTTGATCTGAAGGATCATTTAATGCTGAAGACTGGAATAACAGCTACTGAAAATTCAGCTTTCCCATAACGGTAATAAATTACATTTGGCAAGATGTTAAAATGGAAAACAGTTATTTTAAATTGTAGTAATATTTTAGAATAATTCTGTTTTTTATAGTATTTTTGATCAAATAAATGCAGCCTTGGTGATCATAAGAGATTTCTTATGTCCAAATCCAAAAACAAAATCTTCAAATGTGAAAAAGTCCATATAAATAGTTTTGAATTGCTTTAATATTTAAAAAGGCCTCATTTTAAAAGTATTTCTGTTTGTTCACTTTTCTAGAGTAACATCACTTACCAGACTCCCCTGAGCATCAGGTGTGAACACTTCTAAAAGGCTAGAGAACCTATGAAAGAAGGGTCATGTGAATCTTCATGTGGGCCGTTTGGAACCGAAGCAGAACTTCTCACATTTCCATATTCATGCTTTTCTTCCTATTGATGTCTGTACCTCAGCCACAGAAAGCAGACTCGGTGCGGATGCAAATAAGTTACAGACGACACCCACTCCCCACTCACTCTATTTCCGCTGTTCCTGGAAGAACCTGGCGAGCGAAGGCAGTATGTGTCAGCTGAGTGTTTGTGGGGGTGTGGACAGGCAAGCCCGGAGCCGTCATCTTCATCCTCGAGCTCCTGTAAGACAGCCATGCAAAACAACAACAAGAGATCAGCGGCTAATCCTCTTCCTTACGTCGCTCCCGCCCAGCTCTCCCACCTTTCCTCAGCTTGTCCTCGGGTAGTGCGGCTGATAGGCCTGTCTTTATTTAGCTTCTTTACCCAGTGATGGCTCAGATCTCAGATCACTCTGAGGTGAGCTCTCAGCACACAGGTTTTCCCATGAGAACGAGGGCATCTGACAAGCTTCAGTCAGTGCAGTGAGACTCCACCTCTCTCATCATTTATGGAATGCTAGTTTTGGTGTGCTGATGGCGGTGCTTATGTAATGGCTCTGCTTCTTTCGTTCAACTGACCCTCCATTAACCTGCATGGGTTGCATTGTTTGAGGGAACGTGGTTATTTCCTGAAAATATAATTAAATTTATAGTGCTGCTATTAATGTCAGCAGAGGCCTTTATTGGAGGCTAACACACTCTCAGTTTCACGAGCTTATCTTATTATGGGCCATAAATGCATCGGAGGTGCTACTTTGGGTCAATACAAGCAAGAGGATCAATGATTCGAAGCACAGTTAGTCAAAAATACTTATCTGTGATGAGCATGTTTTTCATTTCTGAATTTAAAAAAATATATTGTTATTATTGGGGGTTATTAAATCAATATCAAAGTGATGCAACTGTTAATATCATAATGAATAAAAAGAAAATGGGTAGTTTGGCATCATTTATTATTATTTCTCTGTTCTTGGTTTATTAATATTTAACTTTTAGGTGCCCAACTAATATGCAAAAAATATATATATCATGAAGATCCCTATACAGACCTCATGACTGTGTGTCAAGGTCAATAACTCTCTTAAAATAATTGATAATTTGTGACATTTCAAGGTAAGTTCAAGTTGTAAAATGTCATGTATTGAGCCTCTCCAAAAATGTAATTATTTTAATAATAATAAAATTTTATGATTTTTTGTTAAAAAACACTTAATTCGTTCATTCATTCATTCATATTCAATCATTTATATACATATTCATGCTTTCATATTCATTCATTCAAAGAGTACTTTTTTAAGAACTTAGCACGTGTGTTTTAAAACAGCATTTCACAACCAGTTAATTATTAAAATTAACATTAATTATAATTATATAAAAATAAAAATTATTTATAATTATACAAAATAGCATTATATAAAACATGTAAACTGACATTTACACTGTGTGCACAATTATTAGGCAAGTGATGATTTTGACCATATCATCATTTTATCCATAATTTCCAAGTCTAAGCTGTATAAACGTGAATGCTTATTGGATTTAATGCATATCAGGTGATGTGTATTTGTGTAACGAGGGAGGGTGTGGCCTAAGGAGATCAACACCCTATATCAAGGTGTGCATAATTATTAGGCAGATTCTTCTCCTCAGGAAAAATGGGCCAAAAAAGAGATTTAACTGACTCTGAAAAGTCAAAAATTGTAAAAAGTCTTTCACAGGGATGCAGCACTCTTGAAATATCTAAGATATTGGGGCGTGATCACAGAACCATCAAACGTTTTGTAGCAAATAGTCAACAGGGTCGCAAGAAACGTGTCGAGAAGAAAAGACGCAAATTAACCGCCAAAGATTTGAGAAGAATCAAACATGAAGCTACCAGGAACCCATTATCCTCCAGTGCTTCCATATTCCACAACTGCAACCTACCTGGAGTGTCAAGAAGTAGGTGTTCAGTTCTCAGAGACATGGCCAAGGTAAGAACGGCTGAAACCTGACCACCTCTGAACAAGACACATTGGTCACTGAGGTTTTCTTTTTGTAATTTCAGAAATGTTTATTTGTAAATTGAGTTTGTTTATTATTCTCACTTTAACAGGTGAAAATAAACAAATGAGATCTTTTGCTTTTCATTTAGTTGCATAATTCTGCACACTAATAGTTTCCTAATAACGGTGTACATGTAGATATTCTCTTAAGAATGCCAAAACTTCAAACTGACTGACTCCGTGAATGGAAGGCTTGTGACTGTTATCGAAAAGAAGGGTGGCTATATTGGTCACTGAGGTTTTCTTTTTGTAATTTCAGAAATGTTTATTTGTAAATTGAGTTTGTTTATTATTCTCACTTTAACAGGTGAAAATAAACAAATGAGATCTTTTGCTTTTCATTTAGTTGCACAATTCTGCACACTAATAGTTTCCTAATAACGGTGTACATGTAGATATTCTCTTAAGAATGCCAAAACTTCCCTTTTACTAAAATGTTCAGGTTTGAGGGTTTGTTAACATTTTGGATTGACCAAGAGCACTGTAGTTGTACAATAACTAAATTAATCCTCAAATACAACTTGCCTAATAATTGTGCACAGTGTATTTCTTAAAAATGCTTAATAAAAAAATGTGGTGTTAATTGAAGAACATACAGTTCTTGAAACTTCTGAAGTCACAAAATGAAGTCAAATTTTGTACAGTTGTAAATTGCACACTTCGTAAATAACATATCTGCACAATTAAAACATATCTGTAAGTTTTTGCCTATAATTCTGTATATAGTACATTTTTAAAAAAAATCTTATATTAGTGTTAAATTCTTATTCCTATGTATGTCTGCACTATGTCTGTACGTTCTTCTGCACTAGACAATTCCTTGTGTGTGTAAACATACTTGGTAATAAAGCTCTTCTGATTCTGAATATCAATTTCTGTTAATAGCAAAACATGAAAACAAGCAGCTTTGTCATAATTGCAGAGTAAATGCTGGAAATGGCTTATATCAGGGAGCCTTGTTAATATTATGTTGGACAATGTGATTCCTTTAGAGTCAAAAGGTTAAGAAGCCCACTGTTTAAAGTGATATATTTTTAAAAGTTGAACTTATTTTTATTTTTAATGTGAACACTCTTTTTTGTCATTAACACAAAACCAAAAAAAAAGCAATAGCCTGAATGCTTGTGATACAGGTCCACACAGGGCTCATGACACAGCCAGATGTACAGTATGTGGAAGGAATGCTGGGAATAGTGCACTATTCCATTTTTAAGTTTATGTACATATACTGTAGCATCCAATACTGCCCAGTGGTATGAAATAGAGACGAAACATGCTTATAATCTGTGTTATTATGCCACCAATGCCCAAAGAGGAGGGCTAGATGACTTGAAGCTGGTAACCCTACACTGGTGGGACACTGATGAAAAATCTCTTCTTTGGGGGCTTGGCAACCACAGCCCATAAATCAGCGAAAGGGTCACCTTGCCAGAGTTTCATTGTCCTGTCACACCCTTTTCGATGTAAAATAAGAACTTAGAACTTCGCTTATATCATGTGCATTATTCTATTAATAAATTCCAGTGTCATTTTTTTAAGGAATGTCTGTTATTGTTGTTTATGGAGTGAAACTGATATGACTTTATCTACAAGAATATTTTACTGCTGTGAAAGCGCTGCAGTGAATCGAAACGAAGTGTCATAAGAAGAATGTGGCACCAATTTTCAAAAGTAGGATAGAGAGGATTTCAAAAACTTAGGGCAGCAGGGGGAAAAACGGGTCATTATTGTTGGTTCCTAAGCAACCAGAAGCATGCTGGGATCTCAAACAATAGCCAGGCTCTATCCTCTGTTGGCATGTCACAACATTTGTCAAGAATAAATGCTGTAAAAGAGGAGAAATTCAAAAAGAGTTGACTTCAGCTGACACTGTGATTTCATATGCAAGGTTGATATGCCACACATTTTACGCAGACGCGATAATTAAAGGCATTTGCGTAACTCGGTGTTAATCAAACATTCATTAATAACTGGGTCATTGTTGGCTGAGAAAATCGAGCAGCCTTGAGATTTAATCCAAGGTTCATTAATTCTCCCATAAACATACCTCAAGAGGACAGTTGGATTGAAAACTTCACATTTATCATAGCAAATGTTATTTGGCTTTATGGGCTAATGTGTGACACATTGAAGAATTGCCCATTTAAGTGGTCACATGTAATCACAATCTACTCATTCATTTATCATAATTAAGATGAAATCTGTGGGACTACATGCATAATTTTGGTTACTGGTCTAGAATTTATAACCTTTTTATTTTGGCACACCACATATTTCCATATAAACATGAACTATCCTGAAAGGGAAAAGTTATTATTTTCCATTCCGCTATGTATCCTATACCAACATCCACTCCTACATTAAGTACTATGACAATGAATTAATATTTTAGGTTACATTAAAATTAAGTTCAGTTTATTGATTTTGTTTTTATACACTTACCATTAATATGTTTGGGTTTGGTAAGATTTTTACAGTTTTTTCGAGGAAGAAAAAAAAACTCTCCTGTACTTATCAATGTTGTATTTATTTATTTATATGTATTGATCAAAAATTAGAACAAAACATTTTTTAATTTTTAAAATTTAAAGTAACTGCTTTTCTAAAGCTGAATTTTCAGTCTTCAGTGCCTTCAGTGATCCTTCAGAAATCATTATATTATGCTGATTTGGTGATCAAGAAACATTTCCAATTATCATCAATGTTGAAATAAGTTGTGCTGCTTAATATGTTTGGGGAAATCATGATACTGTTTTTTTTTCTTCTGGATTTTTTTGATGAATAGACAGATAATATTTTACTGACCACAAAATATTGAATGGCAGTGTATATTTTTGCAATTTATTTACTTAACTGCACATAATGCATAATTAATCCACTTGAATCATTTTAGTAAAGGGGTCATATGATGCGATTTCAAGTTTTCCTTTCTCTTTGGAGTGTTACAAGCTCTTGATGCATAAAGAAGATCTGTAAAGTTGCAAAGACTAAAGTCTCAAATCCAAAGAGATATTCTTTATAAAAGTTAAGAGTCAGCCACGCCTACCTAAAATGGCTCGTTCTAACACGCCCCCACATATCCACGTCAATATGTGGAAATATCAGCATCATGCCGCCCAAATGTGCACGCAAAGAAAGAAGGTGTGGTTTCAGGAACGCAGTAGTGTTGATGCAGCCATGTCAGGGAGACGCTGTGTTTCAGTGCAAAAGCAAAAGCACTTTATTTGGCCTTCCGGAAGTAGATGCAATTAGGAATCATTGGTTAAGATTTATTTACAACAGAACAGCACAACCCAGATGTTCGAATTTGTGCAACGCATTTTATGGACAACAGTTTTTTTTAACCTAGAAGAGTACAAGGCTGGCTGTGCACAAAGGCTATTTCTTAAAAAAAAAAAAGGCTCAATTCCGACTTTGCTATGACAATCTGGAGCTTCTGAATCAGCGACTGTAAGTATGTTTTGTTATTAGTTTAAGTATTTGCTATTGACCGTTGAAATGCAGAGTTTTGCGCAGCGCAGAGTAACGTGTCATGTGTGTGTGTGAGAGGGGAACAGGTCACATCACAGGAGAGTGAACTTCCTGTCAGAAATCATAGCACGTCAGCTGTCTTAACCGCGGCTTGTGTACTGCATCATCACTGTGTCTGTCATGCGACTCTGTTGCCCTTTCGGGCTTGAACTGATGGTAAAACTAACGACATTATTAACTGTCTTGATATTAACTTTGAAAGCTTGAAGCTCACAATTATGGTAAGGGGCGTTACATTTCCAACGCGTGCTTGTGGTGTTCGGCCAATTACAATGCACTGGGTCAGCTGGCCAATCAGAGCAGTCTGCGCTTGTCAAAGGAGGGGGCTTTGTTGAAAATGACGCGTTTGAGAGAGGCGGGGCATAGAGGACCTACAATAATGTACAGTATTTTAAAAATAATATGTTTTTTGAACGTTAAAGCATGTCAACATATTCTGTTACACCAAATACACAAAATAATGATCTTTAAAATAGCATCTTATGACCCCTTTAAATAAAACTGGACAGAGGATTTGTAATTCCAAGCATTCTTTGCATGAGACTTGATGGGGAGAATAAATGTGCAAATTAAGTGTCAATTTATGTGTTTGATGTTATGTTGGGATGTAGAACAGTTTCTGTAATGTTGGCTTACCATTTTGGCAAAGAGTGGAACTTTTGCTTCAGTAGACACTTTTATCTGGAGCAACATGCTTTGCACACAAGGTACACATTTGATCATTTCATGGGTTCCCTGGGAATCAGACCCATTGGCTTGGCGTTGTTAGTGCCATGGTCTGTTTTTGAGCTATAGGAACACTGCTAAGACTGTGGCCAGTTGTTTGTAGCATAGGATTTTAGGCCTAATAAAACAATAGTTTGACACAAACAGCTTAAGAAATGAAACCGGTTGGGGACACACATAAATCTAGGCGCTTAAAATAACTTTATTCTATTATGCTGTGAACAAATAGTTTTCTGACAAAAAACTGTTGAACTAAAAATGATGTTTACTTAACTGGATTAGTGTTGAACTGACATACACAGTTAAATCATGTAAATTCAAACTACTTGAAAATGTAATTTGTGTTTGATCTTTAAGGTCACTTTTTATATTATCTGCATCTCTCGCATCTTTAAGTCTGGCATTGTGATAATTACTGGCAACGCCTCCATTAACACTTGTGTTCTCGAGAAATGGAAA
>NW_015506108.1:462413-463030 GCF_001515645.1 Sinocyclocheilus grahami | reverse complement strand
AGGCATGGTCAAATCAGCAACTGCGCACAGGATGTGATCCTTGCTTTACTCGCAGAGGGCATGGAGCAGGACACGAGGAGATGGAGGACATTAACAAAGCGTGAAATTAAAGCCATCGTACAGCAGTAAGGCAGGTCCCACCTCTTGGGGACCGTGCTGGGGTAATAGAGCCTGCCCTATTACTGTAATGATCTGTGGAGAGAGGATGAGGGACATGGGATGGAGATCTGAAAGGGATACTAATCATATGCTCATACGGGTGAAAGCTGGACAAACTCTGTAAGCCCCTAATGAGCCGATGGGTATCATGGACAGGTGGAATCCGATTAGTGTTTGTGTCTGTGATGGTTTTTATTTCTCTATACTTTTTCTCTGTCAGGCCTCAACTATATATATATGCTGGCCAGTAGCTCTGAATTTACCCTGTCAGCATTTTCATTATAAATAGAAGTAAATAGTTTTAGCAACATATAAGATACGCATTAAAAAATACATTTATATTTTTCTGTAAAAAAAAAAAAAGTTAAAAAGTAATTTCACTACACTAAAGGCATAGGCCTGTACTTACTGATTTGACTGGTTGCCATGCAACTATGCAGAGATCTGCAAAAAAAAAA
>NW_015506108.1:459571-461679 GCF_001515645.1 Sinocyclocheilus grahami | reverse complement strand
GCACTGGGTTGTATTTAACCCAGCATTTTTTTAGAGTGTAGGTATATCATTACCTTTAAAACAGCACTATTTTTAACAATACATCACAAAACATTTAATGTTTAAGCTTGAAAAGCCTTAAAAGACAGAATCAAAGAATGTGGCTATAAACTCTCTCACATTGGCCCCGAGTCATCAGGCCACCCTTGCATTTCTGGTGCAGCAGTACAAACAACAACCAATAATAATTCTTAACTTAATTTGGCAAAATCAATTTTCATTTTATGTGTATCTGAGGGTTGCAGGCAAAGTTAAATTTGACAAACAAGAAGCAATTATTGTCTGCTGGCCATCTCTGGAATGGTATTGACCTCAATTGCATTTCATTGTGGTGCTGGAAATTACAGACCTGATCACTTTACTTCACATTTTATTACTTTGCGCTGAGCCTGTTTTGCATTTTCTGTCTTTTAAGATAATAAGTCATTTTGAGTATGATTGTAATCCCCATCAAACCAGCAAAATCCATTTGAATGGATAACTGGAAGTCAGCAGGGTCCAATGTTGTTTGTTGCTGGACCCCATTGACATTTATCCATAAGATGGAGTTTTGTAGTATGTTGCAATTTTGTTGCAGTCCATCCAATGTTGTTCTCAGGCAGTGTGACAACTGAACACATTTCCATGTGTTTTGTGTTTGCAGTTGTGGGTGTGGTGGTACAGTGAGCGTGGAGCTGTAATAAAGGCTTGTTAATGACCCTGGTGTAAGGTCCAGCACCAGAACATCACAACAACTGAGCTGCTGTCAGCTTCTCTTTGCAAATGCTCACTCTCCCTTAATGGAACATCTGAGTCAATAAAAACAATCATCACACTCATTGCCACTGAAAGCCAGGAAATCATTTTAGCTACTCAAAGAAAGCAAGCCCATGGTGCATAATCTATCGCTTCAGAAGTGAGCACTTCTCTTTGCTATTCTGTTCAAGTATGTGTTGAGGTTTGGTGTTAGACGCCTAATGTTATTTGTGGCTCTGTGGGTAAAAGATGTTCTGTACAGTTTGAATGTGCTTTCATGATCTCTATCATTCACAGTGAAGATTTTCACCAAATTCTTTCCTCTCTAATGAAACTCGCGCAGTGTCCACTCAATAAACCGTCAACATGGGCTTTCATTTTGCCAATGAGGGTCAATAGCTGGACAGGGTCTCCAAGTGCCTTCTCTTTTTCACGACATTAATGGAGCTCAGCCAAGACCCACAGAGCAGTCCCAGGGGTTGTTCCCAGATATCCGCAATGATACCCAATCTGGCCCCATTAGCGCTCTCTCCACCCATCAAAACGAGACTTCACGAATGCAGAATTAAAAATTAACCATCTCATATCCATTTGCTGATGGCTCCCACAAAAGAACATGAAAAAGCAGATTCCCTCAAGGCTTTCTGGAGAAGAAATGACTCCTGCAACCCTATATGTGGAGGAAAGTCTGACAGTGATAACAGGAACAGAACGGATGAAGTTACTTAAACAGACCCCAATGGTACTGAACTAGAAGCTTGTGCAACAGCTGTCAAATAAAAGATTTGAGTAGCTACAGGCAAGACGAACTTTGCAATGTTAATTGTGCCAAATTATGTTCTCATTATATACAATATATCATTACATACAGTATACTTGTTCCTTTATACATACTATTTTAAAGGGATAGTTCAGCCAAAAATGAAAATTCTGTAATTAATTACTCACCCTTATGTCGTTCCAAACCCGTAAGACCTTCGCACAAATTAAGTGCATTTATTTTAAGTGCATTTTATTTTATTTAAGTGCATGCATTTATTAAGTTATTTAATTAAATTAACTAATTTAATTAAATTAAATAACCACAAATTAAGAGCATGCCCTGCGAGCATTGGAACTACCACGTTCAAGGTCCAGAAACATAGTAAGGACATCGTTAAAATAGTCCTGTGACATCAGTAGTTCAACCTTAATTTTATGAAGCTACAAGATTACTTTTTGTGCACAAAGAAAAACAAAACGACTTTATTCAAAAAAGTTTTCTTTTCTGTGTCAGAAAGAAGACTGATGCGGGTCAGAAAGCTCTCGGATTTCATCAAAAATATCTTAATTTG
>NW_015506108.1:458606-459561 GCF_001515645.1 Sinocyclocheilus grahami | reverse complement strand
TGAGGGTGAATAATTAATGACATAATTTTCATTTTTGGGTGAACTTTCCCTTTAAGAAAGACATCAAAACAAATCAAAATGACAATTTTACCATATTTTGAATGATATGCCTTTATATGCACTTGATTTGATTCCATTTTATTCTATTAAAATCAGCCAATTAAAGATGATCCTCACCCACTCCACTGTCATCTCTCACTTGATAATCTGACTGACTTGCACCGCTGCCACACTCTGGAAGTCTTACATTCTTCTTCTTCTGACATCTTCTTCTCACATCAGTGCTGCTCATCTCACTACCGAAAATTTGATTTTGATTTGGATTTGATTTGCTTTGATTTTTCAATAACACACCATCAGCCACCATATTTTTCGATTTTTACCAGCACACCTCTCCACCCTGTAAAGATCTCTAGCTCTCCATTTCAAATTTTCAAGTTATAAAATATATATTTAAATATATAATTATATATAAAATAATGTAATTATTATTCACTTGGTTCTTGACATGTTCTTCCTGTCATGTTGCATTAAATGGTACAACAGCCACAATAAACAAAAACCTACAGAAAATACTACATTCTCCCAGCACACTCTGAAATACTTGATTCTGACTGGTCGATCACAGCATTTTGCTGTCAAATATGTTTTGTATATAGTATGTTTTGTATATAACGGACTGTTGTTTACGGTTACTGATTTCTTACATGGTATTGGGTTCTGACAGCATCTGAATGTACAATATTACCTGGCGTGCGGCCCAACTTTGAGAGCCACTGTGCTAAGGGATCTAAAAATCAAATGATTTATCGATAAAATTATAAAGGTGCATCTATTCGAATATAAGTTACATATAAACAATGAGACCGATGGTTTGAAGTCCACCAAGACGTTACTTGATGGACTAGAATTGTGGATTATTGTAATGCTTTTATCAGCTGTTTGAACTCTCATT
>NW_015506108.1:387624-458101 GCF_001515645.1 Sinocyclocheilus grahami | reverse complement strand
CCAACAGGACATCTTAATCCTGAGGTGTGGCAGCCCTTACCTGTCAAGAGGATTCTGCTTTCCATTTCATAGCCAGCCTTTAAGTGAGCTTACCGGTTCAGCTACTGCCAAAGGATTTCTGAGAGGACACCAAAACACCCATAGCTGGGTGCTAAAACACAAAGGCAGCTTTGTTATTTTGATACCATTATGCTATATGATAGATCTGACCAGACATTTATGCACAGATATGTATGATGATGCCACCATATTGTAAAATATGCTACCTGCATATGAAACACCATACAAATCCCTCCTTGAAACTTGACCTTGTTTGTATTTTATGCATTTTTCATGTCTTGCCAAGACAGTTACTCTGCAAAATTCAGCACCCAATAAATATGTGTTTTCTTCCCGTTTCTGCAAGCTACATTATCTATTTTAATGGGCATATTTTTGCACCCCATTTTCAACAAATAAACACTAAAACCCACTGAAAGTACTCTGCCTTAAATTAAAAGAGCATGTAATGGATTCCTTTCACAAGTGTGTCTGACTATTTTAATGTCAATCCATTATTCACTTTCTCTTGCTTCAGAATTTGGAACTCGACAAATGAGAACTTAGAAAGAAAAAAAGAGTAGGCCTACAAGTGTAGAAAATTCTTTCTACATCACATAGGCTATTATTATCTGAGAGCACTGAATCTATCTGCTGGACATGATATGTTTCTTATTTTCAAGTAGTTAAAGTTAATAATTCTTTTGATAGGAAAATTATTCTGGCCACCTGTAATTATACTGGAATTCATTAAATATTTAATTGAAAGTTATATTATTTAAATTCATTTAATTATTATTTTACTGAACTTATATAATATTCAAATAATTTCCCATGGACAATGTCATCTTCAATAATATGAGTGTTTTGTGTTTGTGTGTAAGGACTGAGCTGATGGATATTGTAATATAAATGATAATACATTAAAATTATTACATACCATCTTTGATTACATGCATTTTATTTAGGTTAAATCTAATTGAATATCTGGATTGGTTTAGGTTAAACCCCACTAAATGCCTGCGCCTCATAAAGCAACCACACTAATCTAAGCGGGCAGTCATTCTTGAGAAGTGGGACAAAACAGGGTGCAAAATTGAAAAAATAAAACCTTGTACTCAGACAAATGAAACTACATTTATATATCTTTTATGTACTAAGCTACTGAGCTATGCTTTGATACAACCTCCCAACTTTTCTCTTTTTTAACAAAATGTGCTTTTTTATCTTGGACTGTGTAATATAATTTCAACTTTATCTTCAACAGCATTCAAGATGTTTTTAACATTTCAAAACACATTCTCCTGTTAGCAGACAGATTACACTTTCACATGTGACCAATAATTCCACAACAAATATAAAATATCATAACGAAATATCATCAAAATATTCATCTGACGGAGTTGACACATCTGATGTTGGTGACGAAAACCTGAATTTGTAATAATTTTCAATTATTCAAATACATTGAATCAGTCAATTACTGTATTAAAACAAACAACAAACAGTGAGTATGTTATTGGTTATAAAGCTTTTATTCAAGAGTCACATTTAAGTATTTTGATATATCATTGGAACACAAAATCTTATGGTGGTGACAAATTTGGCATTTCTTTCACAAAATCAGTGGAGTTCATGTAGTAGCCACTTTATGTTTTTCTGCCGATGCTAGATGCTAATGGAACCTGCTTCAGGAGAATACAATTATCTAAACAAGATGGTGTTGACATATCATGGCTGTGACAAAAGAAATATTAACATTAGGATTGAAAATATTCTAAAACTAAAACTTATCAGAGCCTGTTAAAGAATTTCTCTTTGGTTTTGAGACTTTAGTCTTTGAAACTTCAGGGATCTTATCTATTATCAGCTTGTAACACTCCAAAGAGAAAGGAAAACTTGAAATGGCATCATATGACCCCTTTAAAAAAACATTTGTATCCATTTTTATTGCATATGAATGATTGAACCCTTCTCTGTGGACACACTGTTTTAGACGTAGTGAGAGGACATTAAGAAACACAGATTTGGTATAATAATGAGAAAATTAAATTGAAGGTAATAATTGTGTTAAATACATTCTATTATTAATCCCTCATGACATTTAAAATTGAAAATATTTGAATTTTTTTAAGCTAATAGCAGTTACCCTTGCTGGACCTGTTTTGTCCCACGTCTCAAGAATGACTGCAGGGACTAATGTAATCGATTCGTGAACGGCCGAATGGTCACGAATGTTTCCGAAAATGCGCGCTAGCAACCTGTAAGCAAGCCAGGCAGGCAGGGAGGGAGACAGCGTGATTGAGGGGACTGTAGGCAGGCAGACCAGCAGAGAGTCTCCGAGCGCTCTGGAGCAGAAGTCCGTGAGACACAAACTCTGGATTCACAACAATAGAAGCTTTTCCACTCTACCGTAGTTATAGAAACCAGTCTCAATAACGGGATTATAACAGCCGCGAGGCACATTAGTAAAGGAAGAGTCGTTAGCAAATGAACTAACTAATGATGAGCTGAGAAGTTGAACTATTGACCACATGCAGCCTATTCTATAATAACGTTACCCGGCGCATATTTTCTGGGGAAACATACAAGTGTCTTATGTCACTAGGCTGGCCGTGAGCAAGCTCACTTCTCCAAAGATGTTTCATCTAATGTAAAATATGCCACATATTAGTGTTGTGCAATCGTGGCAATGTTTTGTTTACTTATGCATACATTTGAACTGATTCAGTCTTGTGTGATTATGAAAAAGCGTACATCAATTAATTCCAAACACGTACATCGACAAGATTTCAAGATGCCACTGTCTGTGGATGAGCGTGCATATTTTAAAACGCACACTCCCACATAGATTATTATACAAACATATTGGTCTTTTTTTTTCTTTGCAGTTTTCACCCAAACGTAGCCGTAGGGTGCCTTTAAAGACGATGTCTGCTGAGTTCAGTATTTCTAATCGCATTAAAATCAAACATCGCTACATCGCATAATGAGTTTGTACATGTTTCCAAATCGTAATATTTTACGAAACCGTTCAAACTAACACTTATATCCACACTGCTCTTTTAGAAAGTCTTGTTTGACCTGTTTTTTTTAGAGAAATTTTGGTGGGGCTTCACAGAAATGTGTCAGTGAGATTTAAATGAGAAGTAAAGCTCGTGCAAGGCAAAACGCTAGTTCACCCAAAAAAATCAAAATCCTATATCTACTCACGTTTATGTTGTTCGCATCTTTATGACTTTTTTCCTTGTACCACAAAAGGATATTTTCTGCGAAATATTTTCAGTGTTGTAAAAGTTTAAGCTTTTTTAGGGAAGTTCGGTTCACTCCAAGAAGGTCACGAGCACCTGAAATAAAAGACAAAGCTTTGAAAGACTACATTTAATTGCTTTGCCCTTGAACACAGCTGCTTCTTTCTTGCTTCACTTGCAGGACCCCGTAGTAAATAAAAACAGCTTATTCAGACACCTTTTTATACTGTCCAAAATAGAAATATTATAAATAAATGAATATTGTCTTTATTTCAAATGTATTTGAAATTCCATACTGTCTCTCCATCTGGTGTTGCTCCATGTGGTAAAAGTCAACAAATAAAAAAAGTAGGCCTAGGGTATATCTGACTTTTGCTTTTCGATTAAATTACATATTTGCAAGAGTTCAAAATGAATCACAAGGACTTGATCATGAATCCTTACAAACATGAGTTAACTATTCCTTTAAAGTGACCATCATTTGTACACTTCACTTATGGCCTTTTAACTTGGCCTTTTGTGAAAGGGTTCTGTTACTCACTTTCGTTTGGAGCCCTATGACCTTACGAATGCCAGTTGGAAGTCACTCATTGTGTTTTCTCTACCCAAGTTGCTGTCATTTTGAAATGACAAAGTTTACATATTTCTCAGCCTCTTCAGTGTTTAGAGGCCTGTGAAGAAGTTAAGTGTCTGGAAGCTAATTCTGTAGTAATTTGGCTGCTGATTGAAAACAGGTTCTCCATTAGTGGGCCTGCTGGTGGCATTATAAACCATTTACACCGCAGTTTTATGGGACATCTCCATTTAACGAAAAGTGGAAACAAACTTTGGCCCAGAAACGGCCCAGACCCTTTATAAGAACGGTAGCTGAGCCTATTTTGAAGAGCCCCCCCATGTTTTAAGTTCTACATTATTTGCTTAAGTTACACCTTTGATGGTCTATGCTGAGAGGTAATTGGATAGGCCCTGCTCTGATTTATTTTGGAGAGTATCTGAGCAAAGAAAGAGGCCTTACTCAGTACTTTTGAAAGCCAGCTCTGTTATTGTTTCCATCTTGTTCACGAGTGAAAGCCTATTCTTTTGACACTTGTTAATATCGGTGCTTACAATTTTTAGGCCTATATGTGTGTGATATTTGATCATAATTCAGTGTTTGACACCAAAAATAAAACTTGACCTCTTTAATGGCTCATGCTATGGCTGGACAGTATGACGGTATACAAAATATCAACCAATGGCATTTATGGTTGCCAGGTTCATAAAAATGTTGCAACATGCATGTTAATAAACAAAGCAACTGATTTGGTCACAGGTTTGCAAATGTGCATTTATTGATTCTTTGCATCCTTACTCCTGACTCTATCAGCCATATCTGCAATGCAACACTGTTTGTAGTTATTGCATAATGTGAAGCAGCTGTTTATGCACTGATGCTAGGCCTTCATCTAAATACCAGTTGAGTCAAATATTTAATTTTAATAAAGATTATTGGAGATTTTTTTTAACAACATATCACAATGCAGTTATTTTGCTGGAAATTCAACACATAATTGTATATGTGGTTTACAGGGACTCTCTTTAGATGTAATTTTATACTGAGTTAATCAGGTTGTCTGTTTCTTTAATTCTAACCCCAATATTAATTTTTTAATACTGTACATTATAATGAATTGATGCTTAAATTTACTTGTAGCATTAAAACGAATTTTTTTGTTTACATTTTAATTTATTTAGACAAAATAGTATAGAAGTTTATTTAGTTGATTTACTGGACATCAGCCTTAACATAAAAATAATTATAAACGTATTTTTACGTTTTTCTAACACTTTAATATTTCTAGATATTACTCCTACCATTATATAAGATTCTACTCATACCGCCCACCCCTAGCTCTTGTAGTGCACCGATGACGCCACAGGCCATGTCCAGTTTGTGGTTTTGCGTGTGACTTATTCGATTAGTGCGTTAGTCACTGGGCCCCGTCACCATTGTGGTGGCTATATTAGACAGAATAACATGTCCAAGGTACGATTACTGGCGGAGAGTCGTGTGAAGGTGACCTCCCCCTCCGTATCCTAATCCAAAAACGCAGACCGTTTCCCTCGCTGTCTTTGTTGATTCACTTCTTGCTACTCTTTTCTGTCACCGCGATTTTCAATAATCCAATAAACTCAGGCAGCCGCTTGTCATATTGACATGCATGTGGTCCTGTGCGCTGTCACTCAGGAAGATGAATGTAGAGGGAGTTGCGAGTCGCAGTACTGATAGAGAGGATTCTTTAACGTTTATGCAGCATTAATGGCCTTGTGTTTTTAACAATTAAAAAATTTGCTGTGGGCTCCTTTGAATATTGATAAGGGAGGCTCTTGTGCAGCTCTGTTTAGATTACTGTGACGTGCCGTTATTGTGGTGTAGGTGGGTTGACTGTTTGACCATTGTTTTTAAGCATTATTGCGGCTTCAGAGTTAAGATGTTCACAAAACCAATAATAGTCTGTAGAACACATTATATAGAGGCCAATTCTGTCAAACAGGACAGATCAGTGTAAGTGGGAGGAGACGTCCTACTTTTGAAATTATGAATTGGAGAAAACATATGTGGGCTGTGGGAATGGAAGTTCCCCCTTTAAAAAGAGTTACTTACCCTGATGATTCTGATGACCCAGTGGTTCTCAAAATTTTAAGGAGCTTTCGCACCGGAGGAACCTTTTCATAGTTCCTAGAAATATAGGTGAAAGTACCTGCTTTTTAGCATGTTCGCACCGCAGGAACGAGGAATGTATTTAGTTCTAGGAACTCCAGTTGGGGGAACTAAATTAGCTCCTACTTCAGAGTAGGGTCTAAAACGGTTCTATAGGTATTAACAGTGACGCAAGTGTATGCTGATTGGCTAAACACACCATTTTAACGATGTCCTTACTTTGAGCAGCATTAACTACACAGAGCCATTGTTCACTGACAAGCTGCGCAAAACATGCGCAAAATATGATCGTGGTTTTGCGCAGCTTGTCAGTGAACAACGGCTCTGTGTAGTTAATGCTGCTCCATGTGAAAACCCGCAGGTGATGGAGATTTACCGCTGATTAAAGAACCGGCTTTACTGACAAGATGCGCGTTAAATATCGCATGCGATTTATCGTGCAGCCCTAGTCCTTACTACCTTACCGTGTCAGTTGCGTTGCTGTCTATGCAATTACAGAAAGCTCTTGGATTTCATAAAAAATATCTTAATTTGTGTTCCAAAGATAAATGTCTTACAGGTTTGGAAGGATATGAGGGTAAGTAATTCTTGGGTGAACTAGCCCTTTAAGTCTGTGGTCTTCAGCAGTTTTAAAATCGATGAAGATTTGAAAATCATCTATTTTGTCCTAAGTATCTAGATATGACTCGGGTCAGTTTCTCAATGCAAGTCTTCAGTGTAAAGACTTTATTCTCATTTGCTTGGTTAATAAATATTGGTATTCACTATGTAGAGATGGTTTAGTGAATTAATTGGGCATAATTGAACTCCAGCTTCAAATCAAAAGGTCAGCACTGACCAGCTGCTCTGAAACAAATCTGTGTTTGTTTTATTTTAGCAAACATTTGTGTTTTTTGCTCAGCAAAAATACCTCCACTAGCACTTTCTCCTCTCACTGTATGGCCACCTCTGGAGTGAACTGTGGAATATTCTCAATTCATCCTGGCTGAATGCAGAAAACAAGTCAGTTTTCGGTCAGCCATTATAGAAAGAAATCTTCCACAAAGCATACAGCAACTGCTTCATTAGTGTTGAAGGGAGCTAGGTGCTGTCTTAAGCTGTTTTTAAAGGGTATGGACAGGGTTTGTAGTTTTTGATGGAAATGGTTTAGATTTTTGTGTGTGTGTCCCCCACTGAGTGCAGTCTCCAGAATGTATCATGAGGACAAGAGGAAGCAGCATGCAGGAGAACGGGAAGATGCAGTTCTGGCGCTTTATCTTCCCACTGGTGTGCCAGATGGAGAAGACCGAGGGAGTCCTGGCATAGAGGGGGTGCTGGTGACTGCCCAACCATCACAGAAGGGCTCCCCCCACTTTCCAACTGTGTCTGTCCTCTGGTCAAAGACAAGAAGAGACCATTTAAACAGAAAAGCAACCATGGCAAAATGATGGATGGTTTTTCATGTTCTTGAAATTTGTATTCAAAGACTGAGCTCTGCAGAAACCATTTTTAAAAAAAAATATATAAACATTAGGGATGCTCCGATCGATCGGCTGGAGATCGGTATCGGCCGATAATCACATTTTATGACTCGATCGGTACTCGCTACACTTGGCCGATCTCACGAACCGATCGCAATTTGATGTCAACGCGTGACGACGTACATGATGCGTGGGGACATAAATGATTTGGTGCCACAGTCATGTCATCGCTGGTGTGGAAATGCAATGACGTTTCAAGAAACAATGAAAAATTTGCAATTTGTCGTATGTTTTGCATGATGATATGATGAATAGATGGTTCGTTTTTAACAGCAGATTCAGCGACGTTAGAGCTGATCTGCGCCTCGCTGCACACGTCTGCGGTGCGTTACGGCTAGGGCTGGGTATCGTTGAAAAATTTTCGATACCGATACCTTGACTTCGATACCGGTTCCTGAAAGATACTTTTTTCGACACCAATTTTATTAAATAAATTTTAACAAGATTACATTATCAAAAAAAAAAAAAAAACGTTGGTTTTATTTTTCAGCTTGTTGATGTTTATACAAACTCAAAAACTCATCTCCTGAGCCACTGCACAAAGGAACAAAATGTAACCAACACAAAAAATCAGTGCAAATAGTTTTAATAAAGCTCAAATAGTCTTAAGTTTACACATCTGGTAGGCTACATTTACACTAGTTAGTGTTCGTTTTAAAACGCATAGCTCAGACAGAATCATGATTTCTATTTATTTTCCACTGATTTACTGATGAGCATTAGCAGCTTCCAGCGCTGTCTGCCTGTGTTCTCTCTTCCATGATTTCAGCAACATTACATGGCCAAAACACACATTAGACGGCAATCGGAAGTTATTACAAAAACTCGATGGTGGTTTAAAGTGAGTTTTGAGTAAAAGCGGAATATAAATCTTATTTATTGTCTTGTGTAACATGATGCTACAGTTTGCATGAATGGTCACATAACACGCGCTTTCGGTCGTGTAGTAGGATCGGAACTCCAAGCAGCTCCCGCGCTACTCTCCATTAGAAATGAATGACTGAATGACCGGTCTGTCGCTTGTTGTTTGTTGGAGATTGTGGAAAGCCTGCTTGAAACGCAGTGGAAATGCCAGTATGATGAGAATCGTTTTCATTTTAAAACATAAACGCACCAGTGTAAATGTAGCCTTACATCTAAGGGGGCTGGGACGCATTCGCACTACAGCCTCACGTGTGCGCCACATCTCTGAGTGTAACCGGTGTAAATTAGTAGGTGTGTTCGACTTGACGCGGACTGACTGTGCAGGCTGATCAGTGTATTACAGTACCACGAGAGCTAAAGAGAGCAGACTGCTCCGTGCACTTTCGAATCGCTCTCGCGGATGTCAAACATTGATCGATCTGCGCCGCACCTCTTCTAGTCGAACACACCGGCTAGTGCTGCAGGCTTATTGGCTCACTGGCACTGATGAGATTAACCCCTAAGGTATCGAAATTTGGTACCGAACGACGAGATGTTTTTCGGTACTCGATGGTATCGAGGCATTTCGGCCTGTGCCTAAAAAGTATCTAACTCGATACCCAGCCCTAGTTACGGCTCCACGGCTACCGGAGCTGATCGTGGCTGCTCTAGTCAGTGCTTGTGTTTATCAGCCAGCCGCAGCACGTTTCTGAAGCGTGTTTCTCGCGGATCTGTGCTGCTTGGCTAAAAAGAGTTTTTGTGAGTTGTCACAGCGCGGAGGACGGAACAAAACCTCGTCGGAGCCATAAGGGGTAACAGTAACATAATACGCTGATCGTGGGCTGCTTTTAAATGAACATTTATTTATAAAACAAAATGTCTTCTTTGGCCATATTAGCCCACTCAATAGCATTAACACAGGCTTTACTCCTTTCAAACTTTATCTGGAATGTCACCGTTTCTGTCACTGCAACTTCCCGATCAGGCAAACAAACACACACACAAAATCGTCTGCCTCATGAAAAAAATGTATTTAAAAAAAAATTTAGTTAATATTTGCATCATTTATGATTTATTTTATCCACCACCCACAAATAATCAGAATGCATTTTTTATTACCGACCCGTGGATATAGGAAAAGCAAAATATGTTTGCTGCGTAAATCAGTCGGACTTACTGAAAATGCAGATTCATCAAGAGGTGCTTTAAAGCTGGAGAAACCAGAGGTTTCCCTAGTAATGGCTGTACACAAAGCAGCGCTGAGCTCACAAACGCTGCTTTATCAGGCATATAACATGCAAGATGAAATGAAAATGACATCGAAAATTTTCTAAGGATAGTCTTCCAGAAATACAGTGATATAAAAACACCCACGCCTCGTTTTGATTTTTAAGCGTGCAGTACGTGCTCATGTTTATTCAGCGAAGCCTTTTGGAAATCCATCAGTTTTGATATTGTGGCGAGCGCCACAAATAAATAAATGTATGGGAAACACATCCCACAGCACAACCAGAAGACAAAGCAGAACTGTTCATCTCCGAGCAGCACACAGCGGCATTTAATTTCTTAATGCACGTTTTGAACGAATTGGGTGAACCATTTGGCGCGTTGAATCAAAGTACCGCGAGAGCGATTCAAAAGCATAAGGAGCCATCTGCTTTCTATAGCTCTTGCTGTAGTCTACTTTGATGTCACACACCAATCGCTCTGATGGAGATGATCCGCTTCAAGTCAAACAAGCCTAATGTCAAACAACAATGACTTTAAATTAGGGCTGCACGATAAATCGCATGCGATGTTTAACGCGCATCTTATCAGTAAAGCCGGTTCTGTAATCAGTGGTAAATCTCCGTAAATCTCCATCACCTGCGGGCTTTCACATTGAGCAGCATTAACTACACAGAGCCGTTGTTCACTGACGAGCTGCGCAAAACCACGTTCATATTCACGCGATTTTTTGCACAGCTCGTCAGTGAACAACGGCTTTGTGTAGTTAATGCTGCTCAATGTGAAAGCGTGATGATCACGTGATGGAGATTTACTGCTGATTACAGAACCGGCTTTCTGACGAGATGCGCATTAAATATCGCATGCGATTTATCGTGCAGCCCTACTTTAAATCTTCTTTTGGGAGTATTTTCTCAGCCAAATTTGATGTGTGATTAATTTGCGATTAGCCTAATTAGATTAATTAATCACCACATCATGTAATTAATTCAATTAAAAATGTTAATCGCCAATTTTTATTTGAATAATAATTTAAAAGAACAATATTATTTTTTGCCTCAAAGCTAGTGAATTACTGGACCAATTGGGCGAGCAAGCAAAATATTTTTTTTGAGCTGTTTATTAGTATGTTTGTTACTATAACTGGTTTACAGCAGATAAAGAAAGTGCAACTTTCTTTAGTGGAAGCATGTTTCAAGCCAAGACATGATTATAATGCTTTGTGTCATCTTTTGCTCTGTAATTACTGTAATGCACTTGCAGACAGCCAAACTTTGAGACTTTCTGGATTCTACTGATTTAATATTTTTGAGCTACTGTCATAATCATTTCATAAACCGCAAGTGATGTTGTGGTCAAACTGTATGTCTGGAAACTCAACGCCGGATGTCTCTCACTCATACTAAAAGACTGGACAGTTTCTCAGAAAGCCATGATTGGATTTAATCCAGATGTTAACAGGAAGCAAATGACTCTCATAAAATTAACCAAGGTAAAGCAATAAGAAACTCATAAAAACTTCAGAATCTTGTTCCTGGGATGTCTGAATGCCAGTATGTTTTTCCCACAGAATATTTGAGAGTTTCTTGTAACAATATGTCAGAAATATAATACATTTCTGATATTATGCATAATACATGGACCCAAAGATTTCGCATCCATGAGGAACTATTAGAAGTCTACAGATGCATTGCAGTAGGCCTGTTGCAATAATCAATATATCGACTTATCGCGCAATATATGTACATGACCTCAATCATTTTTGGTGACGCAATATATCGCCCATTATATTTACTTCAAAATTAATGTCACCGTGTTTTTTACATTCCACTTTCACCAGTGTCTTTTGCGGCTTCTCGTACATAACGTGGTGTAGTCATGAGGTGCTAGTTCAAATTTAAAAAATGCTTCTACAAACAAAGTTTCATCTGCAAATATGGTCTTGTTTAGGGATCTGTGCCTTTGTGCATATGGACATCTGACTGCTAAGTAGTGTTTTTTAGCAATAGTGTGCACCCTTAATTTACAGAGAAAAGAAGGTCCGGGAAAAATCTCCATACAAGTTCTTTGTGCATTTTCCTTTTTTTCTACTTGTTACTTTGCACTTTTTGTTAGAAAATTTTCATTTACTATTTATTCAAGTTTTTAAGGCATCTAATATTTTAAAACTTAATTTCCATGATCTAAATATTCTTAAAAATTAAAAGTTTGTTGTCATTTGGAAGTGTGTAGGCCTTCTTGCATTATTATGCTGTTACATTATGATTATATATTCAGTGGCATAAAATGGTCTTTAAAATGACAATAATATCACTTATCGCAATTATTTCTGGGGCAATATATCGCACAACAAAAAGTTGTTATCGTGACAGGCCTACATTGCAGGAATACATTTGGAGAGTGCTCTGGTCTGGATTTTAATATACAGTGGAAGGTACCTGACGAGGAGTAGATTTGTTCTCAGACAACAATATAAGAAAGGTAAAGAGAATCAGCCCAGCAGAGGACAAAAGGGAGAGGCTGTAAGGGAAACAACAAATAAATGCAGACGCTGTGACCGAAATTGTCACCTCAGCATGCGGAGTATTAGTCACAGCTGACCACCTCATGTGCTCAAGCCATGGTCCAAATCAGAGTAAAGCACAAGTAGTTGAATATGACAGATACCTTCTACTTTTTTTTTCTTTCTACATGTTATCTTAAGGGTTTTTCCATTGTTTTAATTTTAGTTTTAGTATAACATTATAATACCATGCATGTTTTTACCTTTTTATTTAAAGAGAAACCAATCCGATAGTATAGTTGACATTTGAGGCTTAATACTATAGAAAAGCAATACGTTTTTCAGCTTGTTTATTTTCATATAAAAATATGGCATGCAGTTGCTTCAAACAAAGGTGTAACCATCATTCATTTAATCGTAAATTAATAATTGCAATTACAATTTCAAAGGAATAATCGACAATTATGATTTTTGTCATAATCGTGCATCCCTAGTTTGAAAGACTTTGATAAGTTGATTATTAGGTTAAAAGGATAACTGAAAGAGGTGTCAGAAATCATTAGCACTTCTATTAATGACTGGTCAGCGTGAACCTGACAGCCCACTATGGCTGCGCGATATATCGAGATTATCGAAATATCGCAAATGTAAATATCGCAAAATGCATATTGCAACGTCGTGCGATATCATTACCATTTTAATAATAGGCTACTTAAATCAAAACGTTGCAAAGGGTCAAAGTTTTAGTTCGACGCATATAGCAGAGAATTGCTTGATGTTTAAAAGAGTTATTAAGTACAAAAAGTTGCAGATAACAACTCTTTGCCGTCTCGTCTTGCTGTCTGACTCACACCTCAGAGAGCACGCACACACAGAGAGACGCGTTTCAGACCGAGTTGATTAGTCTTTCGCATCTCCTCATGTTTGAACAGACACAGAATTATGTCAATAGTACCCGTCTCGGCAATCATTCTCGTAAACGCAGATACTCGGCTGTGTATCATTATACTGGATCCCTGCAGTCGGATTTAAAGGGACCGCAGCCTATAAATACGTGCTGCTGAATATGTCACTAATGTTAACAAAACAACAAAACGGCTATGACGAAGATTAATCTATGCAGTGTTATTTTACACTTAATTATTACATTTCTGTACCTGAATACTACTGTTTATTTTATCTATGCTTGTAAATTGTGTATTTGTTCTTTTTTTCTTTGTCTTTCTTTTTGTTTTTACTGACTGTACACTTTTATCATGTTTGAACTTTCTCAGACGTTTTTGCTGTGGTATATGAAGAAGTACTTAAAGTGTGTGGAAAGCAAAGTTACAATGATATAAAATCAGTGTCATTAATGTTTTTGTTTGTATGTTCACATTGATGTTAAATTACATTTTCTGATTTGTGACATTACTTTTTAAGTAATGTTAAAACACTGCTGGTTACTTTCAGAAGTTATAGTGATTCTGTATTTTCCAAGAAAGAATGTGAAACAAATTGGTTACATAATTTTTTTTATATTTTAAAATATAATTTAAATTGATTTTACACACTTTAAGCAATATCGTATCGCTATCGAATATTGCATTTTTTAACAAGGTATCGGATATAGCATTTTTATTCAGTATCGCACAGCCCTACAGCCCACCATTATTAGCTACGTGACGGAGGCCAGCAATTATTATTAAAACGACAATAAGTGATGTCAGTGTTATATGCTCACCCTCATGTTGTTCCATACCTGTAGGCTGTGGGGCACAACAGGAAAAATTCTGAGGAGTCTTCATGCTGCTTTTAATACATCAGTGTTTATAGTGACGTCTGTTAAGCTCCAAAAGGAGGATTCGAGAAACACCACAAAAATGTAGTCAATATGACTCAGGGCCCCAGACTGTGACTAAAACGGTCGCATTTGCGACCAAAAATATTAATTTGTGAGTGAAGTTTCTGCTGAGGTCGCCACTGGCGACTATATTTACATGTTATGACTTAAAAATTTGCTTGTAATGTCTTTTTTCCCTGATTGTTTTGCGATCGCATCATTTGCTGTGTTCACGTATTAAACTGAGACGATGCGCATCAAAGTTTTAGTGGAAAAAAGAGTTTTAAACAGTCCTCATCTCTGCCGCACAGCAGCGCTGACACACACCTGATAAACGCAGCTCAGCTGTACAGCGCGAGAGAGATCGACATGACGGAGACGTGGAAGTAAAAGTGCACAAAAGCAGAGTTTATTTCGTGCACAACTTGAACAAGCTACAACAGGTAAAGCTGTCAACTGTGTGGATATTGGCAATATCGTTAACAATTCTCGTTTATAATCATTACTAATATGGCTTCTTCTTATTAAGATCTTAGTCTATATGCTGTGTTCTATTAATGCGTGAACTTCATGTTATTTGAAGTGCACTTGCTGTCCAGTAATCACAAAAAGCTTGGTTACTTTTTAATAAACAAAGTATCAGCTTTAAAATTCTGTCAAATTCATAATGAAATTCAAACAAAAATACGTTGTTTTGGTGCTCTTTAATGCGGCAGGCGCGATCGCTTTAGCGCCTCGGTTCAAGCGGCACGTGAACCCATGATATCTTTCTCTTTACTACTAAGTACATAATGAACATGAATTAACATCAAAACATAGGCTATTTAATAAGAAAGCCTACAGTACAACTTACTGAAATGTCTCATGTAAAAGCTCATTCAGCTTTTCAAACTGTGGAAAACGTGTAAAGCTTGTAAACGTTGCAAAGTAATACATTTACCTCAGAATAACCATTCGGTGTCCATAAGCTCATCAGTCTGCTAGAAAAATAACTATAAAGAAGAGCATTTTGCTATTGGATGTTAATATATTTTACTTAACCTGTTGTCTATATGGTTCAACTCCTACAAAATTGCATTTTACCAATGAAGAAAACATACTGAATGCGTGAAAGACATATGACAACACTTCTAGGATGCACTGAGGAGGAGCCCAAACTACACTCAGTGTCCAAGTGATGCTTGTTATGGTCCATGACATTTGTACAGATTCTGTGTCATGAACAATTCTTTGTGACTATATATTTCAAGTTGGAAAAGACATTTAGTTCTCACTTTGAGTGAACCTTAGTTCCCAGGTCATCTACAAGATCGATTAAAATGCTGATAAATTCAAGAAAAGATAAGACATAAATACATAAGTATGATTGAAATGTAAAAAATAAATAAATAAATAAATAAAACACGTTTATTCTGTGGCACCTAAAAAAATCATTTGGCGCCTAAAAATTGTTCTTATAGGAGCCAATGGCTCCTAACTCTATTTTTTTGTTTGGAGCCCTGTGACTCATACCTGTACATGATGCCCCCAGCCATATCTTTCAAATCTGATATGCTGTAATGTTACATACTGTTCGAATATTACGTTTAAGAGAAATAATACATGACCGTTCAAAAGTGGGGTCTGTAATTTTTTTTTAAATGAATTGAAATGGTTTTTGAAAGAAGTCTCATGCTCAGCATGGTTGCATTTATTTGATCAAAATACAGTAAAAACAAATATTTCATCAATCAAATAGTATTACAATTTAAAAATAACTGTTTTGTATTGTAATATAGCCTATTTTAAAATGTAGCTAATTTATTCCTGCTGAATTTCTAGCAGCCAGTAAATAAATAAATAAAACACGTTTATTCTGTGGCACCTAAAAAAATCATTTGGCGCCTAAAAATTGTTCTTATAGGAGCCAATGGCTCCTAACTCGATTTTTTTGTTTGGAGCCCTGTGACTCATACCTGTACATGATGCCCCCAGCCATATCTTTCAAATCTGATATGCTGTAATGTTACATACTGTTAGAATATTACGTTTAAGAGAAATAATACATGACCGTTCAAAAGTGGGGTCTGTAATTTTTTTTTAAATGAATTGAAATGGTTTTTGAAAGAAGTCTCATGCTCAGCATGGTTGCATTTATTTGATCAAAATACAGTAAAAACAAATATTTCATCAATCAAATAGTATTACAATTTAAAAATAACTGTTTTGTATTGTAATATAGCCTATTTTAAAATGTAGCTAATTTATTCCTGCTGAATTTCTAGCAGCCAGTCTTCAGTGTCACATGATCCTTCAGAAATCATGCTGATTTGGTGCTCGGGAAAACAGTTGTGCTGCTTAATATTTTTCTGTGAAAAGTAAAACCATGATACATTTTTTCAGGACACTTCATGAATATAATGAACATGAGTTACAAATGATTTTATTGTAAATTAATGTCTTATCCTATCACGTTTGATCAATTTAATGATTGCTGAATAGGAAAAAATATTCCCCAAACATTTGAGCGATAGTGTAGGCCTTATGTTTGGAAATGTAAATTATTAAATGATAAGTGCTAACAGAGGGGGTGATAAACCTAGTTAGTAGGTAGAGATGAGGGCCATTCGGCTGATCTCCTAAAAAGCTTGTGATAAATGAACTGGGCTTGTGGGTCTCTCAGGCTGAAAGGAATTGTTGGCATTATCTCTTGCAAATATGTTTGAAAATGCTTTAGGCCACAAAGAAACTGATTTATTACCCGAGATATTGGAAGTTGTTCGCTCCAATCTCTTGCATTGGTGTATGTAAATTTTTTCCCTTCCAGCCCTCAAGACTGCATCTTAAATCACAAATAAACATAATTGTTTTGCCCTGATTTATCATAGAAATTCATTTCTGCATAATCGTTTGTGTTGGAACTGTACTTTATATGAAGTAGCCATTTAGTGTAGCTTTTTTTTCTCAGCATGTCTCTCACATTCGTGACCTTTTTATTGCACATCTCAGTTTTATTAGTCACCTACCCCCCCAATATGTTTAAAACCATTTGTTTTTGATTTTGAGGCGAATTATGAGATTGATGTGACACTAAATTAATATCTTTAAAAAATATTAATTCTATTTTCTATCAAGTTTATGTATCAATTTTTTATGCTCTTAAATGCTTTTTCATTTTGATTTTGGGGTGATGTAAAAATAGCAGCAGTTACATTCTGCCCCCCCCCCCCCCCCCCCCTCCACCCCGCCCCACCATCTCTGCTATTAAATCCTCTGCTGTCATGCATACACTAATCCAAATCTTTCCTTTCTTCTCTACTCACTTTATCTTTCCGTTGCTATAGGAAACTGCACTTCATAATCATTCTTATGGAAATGAAAATCGGCTCCTATAATGAGAACGAAAGGAATATCAATAGGGTGGTCAGTGTTTTGCTTGCATATAGGCTGCATTCATAGCAGACTATTAAACATTTTCAGTCCCACTGGAAAGGTTCTACTACTGTTTCCAGCTATTCTAGTCCTTATACTGAGAAACTGTACAGTAATGAACAGAAGAGGATACATGTGGCCTTTCAGTTGCAATGGTGGATGCTGGTAGATGCTGGTTATTAGAAATGGCCAAAAAATATAATCTTACTAACTTATCAGTTAAATTGTGCTTTGTTGGTATAATGTCTGCTATAATGTTTAAAAAAATGTTCAGTGTTAAGTAAATATTTTTAAATTGTTGTTTTGTAATTGATTTTTTATTTGAAAAGCAGGACAAAATAGTAAAAAGCACAGTTTGGCAATTTAATTAATGCAATGGTGAAATAAATGGCAAAATAGGCCTACATGGGGGAAAATGTGAAAAACCGTGTTCGGTATTCGGCCTTCGGCCCAGTGTTTCTCTTTTTTTGGCTTCGCCCAAGAATTTTCATTTCGGTGCTTCCTTCTTAAATATTTGTATATATTTATGCATATTTTGTAAGGATGTGCAACAGCATTCGAGTACTCGGCCATGACATTGACAGTTGATCATGAAAGTGATGACCGTGGAAATATATATAATTTTTCTTTGTGTGTCCAAACTTTTGACTGGTACTGTGTATATAGAATACAGTATGCATAAACAGAATATATATACATAAACACATTTTTAGCAATGATAACTCAAATGTGGTGATCAAACACTTATAATGATGTGACAAACACAAGTAATGGAGGCAGGGTATTAAACAATTTAACAATAAACTTTATTATCCAAAATGAGCCTGACATCAGTGCACTTAACGGTACAATTCACATCACTTATTATAAATAACTTTAAAACACAAATAAAACAATATGTATATAACTTGAATTAGGAAAATAAAACAAGGTATCTGTGTAGGGCAACAAACTACTGCCGATCTAAAATGAATGCATAATAATTCACAAATTCTTTGTTGTGTATTTTCTGGTAATCAAATGAACACGAGGATTTAATATTCACAGACACTGGTCTATATCGCGATTTGATTTAAGTGTAGCCTACTGACCTGTTTTTTATTTATTCATCAAAAATATGACAGATTCCATGAAAATTCTGCGTTATACAGTAAATTCAGTTTTTATGACTGGATTCCGTGCTTCCGTTCGCGTTTTCTGCATCGCGCAAATCATAGGGCCCTACTAATGTAGCAAATGAGTATGATAAGCTCATTGTGAGCGTAAAAGACAGGGACATTGTTTATTTACTTTATAGCATTGCATCTCACCAACTAGGTGACAACGTAGCGTTAAATCACCATTCAACAGACTCAAGCCACCACCGCACTGCCGTCTATTGGACTGCAGAAAGACAATAACTTTTCAATCTGCTACTGAAACTATGCTGTTTAAGCATGAGTGATATCACGATGTGATAAGCATGAGTTCTGGGACGCGGCGTGGCTGGTATAAACACAAGCATTGACTGCCGCAAATCAGCTCCGGTGCACCCCAGCAGACGCGTCCAGTGATGCGCAGATCAGCTCTAACTTCTGCTGGTAAAAATGAAACATCCATTCATCATATCATCATGCAAAACTAAGAAGGGACATTGTTTATTTACTTTATAGCATTGCATCTCACCAACTAGGTGACAACGTAGCGTTAAATCACCATTCAACAGACTCAAGCCACCACCGCACTGCCGTCTATTGGACTGCAGAAAGACAATAACTTTTCAATCTGCTACTGAAACTATGCTGTTTAAGCATGAGTGATATCACGATGTGATAAGCATGAGTTCTGGGACGCGGCGTGGCTGGTATAAACACAAGCATTGACTGCCGCAAATCAGCTCCGGTGCACCCCAGCAGACGCGTCCAGTGATGCGCAGATCAGCTCTAACTTCTGCTGGTAAAAATGAAACATCCATTCATCATATCATCATGCAAAACTAAGAATTAGAATCATTGTAATGTGACAATCAAATATAGGTGCGGGTAGGTGGTGGGTGGATAATTTGAAGCAGCGGACTAGGGTGAAGTTTGAGCTCATCCACGCATCTCTGCACTACAGTAGCTGTGGTTACATGGACCCTACTAATCCGATCGTAATAAGACTAGAAGGACAATCAAAATAAAAAAAGTCAAATGTAACCACGTCAGTCGGATTGAATTGGCCAGATCCGATTCAGATTTCGATCAGATTGTAAGGGGTGGTTTATTCCTTTTGTAATCCGAGCGAGAGGACATGTAAACACTTGATTAGATTGAAAAACGAAACTGGAAAGTACTGCGCATGTGCAGTAATTTAAAAATAGCATAGTGACGTATGACGCGCGGAACGAGCTGTTCTTCCTGGTGAGTAAAGTGTCATAAATGAATGTCCCGTCATTATAAAACTCCCCTTTCACTCAGCGTCTGTGAAGTGGAGCAGCACAATGTCCCACCAGTCCTTATTTAAGACTAATTAGGACCCGAAGTAGATAAATATCAAGTGTGCTTTTTGACATGTGTGCATGTCAAAAGATTACATTCGATCAGAAGCTTGTGACATATAAACACGCATATCAACTCGATCACTTTATTTAGTGTTTATGTAAACACTACGTTCGGATTCGTCAATCAGAATGAATTCATTCCGATGGAAGCAAAAGGTGTCCATGTAAACGTACCTAGTGACCTGGGTCGCCAGTAGCAAACAATGGAGCGTGCCTTGCTGGACAAACTAAGTAATTACACAATTTACAGTAGAAGCATTTAATTTGCGTAATGGCGGTGCTCATCATTTACTCAGGAAAAAGGTCTGTATGTTCTGTAAAAAAAAAAAGTTCATATCGGCGGCATATTCACTGATACCGATATATCTGCGACAGGCTCATATCGGCCGATAAAATCAGCAAAACAATATATTGTTCGGGCTCTAGTCCAAAGTATAGATGTGAGAAGAGAGAGAAGCAGCTTCGAAGTCACGTAGTGATATCTGGGTTAGCTACATACATTTTTGATTAATCTAATATAGGATGCGTTGGGATTTTAACATTTATTAACATACTGAATGCGCTGCATATTACCAGTGTTCAGTTTCGTGCTCAAATGCAATGCCCGATATTGATTTGAGTTATTTGAGACATAATGCTTTTAGATGTAAATTAAATAAATGTAAATTAAATTACTTAATGCAGAACTTTAGAAATCCAAAGTAAATTCTGTCCTTGCCCGTGTTTCAGCACGCTGTTATAAAAGCGCATCACGGCGAGATCTCTCTCTCGGCTCTCGCTATAGCGCATAACTTAAAGTTCACTGGCATTTCATAAACATAGCATTATAATTAGAACTTTATAGAATGTGAAATCTATACTAAATTCTGTCTGCTTTCCTTGCCCGTGTTTCAGCGTGCTTTCATGAAAGCGCATCACAGAGGGAGCTCTCTCGCTCTCTCTCTAGCATATATCTTAAAGTTCACTGGCATTTGCATCCTTTTGTGCAGATACAAGTTGTAATGTTACATCTATGTTATGTATCCTATGATTAATATCATAGGATGTGTCATAGAACGGGCTTCAGTTTATTGGCATAAAGTCACTCTTCAGCTTCACCCCAGGTAGCTACTCCTTCTTAGATGCTTCTTTTTTAATAACATTGCTGCATCATAATCCTAATCTAAAAGTGTTCTAATCATGCGTTCATGTTTTCATAGACAGGTTTTCATGTCATATTTTTATTTTTAACATTCATTTTCATAACAGTCTTCAGATATTTTCATTATCTCCATTACGGCCATGCTCCGCCCCCCCGCACACGCCCCACCCCGCCCTCCGAGTACTCGTTTTTGAAACCGATGATCAAAATGAGAAATTGCCAAAAATGCCCATCCCTAATATTTTGTAAACGTAAGTAAACTTAAAATATATTGTTTTTATATATGCAATCAACACCTTTTAAATTTGATTGTCGTTCGCAGTGCTTCATGGGACTTTGGTTCTTTTTTCATTAAAGCCATTAACAGTTAATTATGATAACAATTAATTACAATAAACAGTTTCATTTAATTGCCTGTTTTTGTCATGGTACTTAAAGTGTATGCTTAATGCACATACACAGGCCAAATGCATGTTTCTTGGCCAAAAACTTTCAACATCATTTTCATTAATTTTAGCTTTTGTTGAAGAACCTGAACCTTTTTTTTGGACTAAAATTTTAAGACAATATGCTATAAGTTCAAGTACAATAAGTGCAAGGTGTCACTTTTCTTCAGAAGACAATTAGCTTTCAATACTGGTTTTGATTTAGTTACTGGTTTTTATTTAGAAAAATCAGAAAACACACAAATCTAACAATTCAAAATTGAAAACTGGACTATAATACATACAGTATATGCAAGTCTTTTTGTGACACTGGGTTTCACAGTTTTTACTCTTTACCCACTTTTATTAGCGTGCACATGCACACTTTCTTCGTTATGTTTTTGTAGTGAATTTTTGCACTTCATGTTCAAATTCTTCCTTTTTGCGCTTTCTGAAAGCTGCTGTGCAGTTTGTTGTGGGAAATCAGGACATTATAAGCTGTATATTGATGAAAAGTTCGATTTGTATGTTGTCAGGAGCATTTTAAATTGTTTCTATGGCGTAAACAGTTGATGGGTTATGGTAACATGAATGCACCTCGGTTTGGTGTGTCGGTGACAACACAGACAGTTTAATAGGGTTAACCCTGATATTGTATTTTTTGTAAAACAATTGGCAGACCCTCTGCTAGGGATGCACCAATACCACTTTTTCTAGTACTCGCCCGATACTTTTATTTTTGGTACTTGCCGATACCAAGTACCGATACCAATATTTTATTGCATTTGTAAATTTTTTAAATATTGGGTACAGAAACCTAAAGAGTATGTATATTGTTAGTTGATTGACTTCATTTATCAAATAGATAGTCAAACCAAAATTTATTCAGACACCTTCAACATTTCTCACATTATCACAGTTTATTCGCTATAGTGTAGAAAATGGTAATAAAATATAACAAGAATTTAGAGTTAAGCTGTGTCAGAACAAATTCAGCTTGATAATGTTAGATAACTTTGATAGAAAGGTATGTAGCCTAATGGATTACAATCAACCAAAAATTAGACAGCTGTTAGTATGACAGTATTTACACAACTAACAATACTTTGTCGGGCAGCCCTTAGCCTCAATGACAGCCTGTAGTCTCATGGGCATGCTGTCACCCAGCTTCAAGCAAACCTGAACTTCATTTTGTATTTTTCCCAGACTCGCTCTGAATAATTTTTGGTCCCAAATTTGTATCAGTTTTACTAGTAGTCCACTGTATGAAGAAATTTTGGGTATAATTTGTCACAGTTTACTTTATTTTGCTATCCTCACTTACACCAATGAACTATATAGTGTCCTGCACCCACTAGTAAAAATGATATCTGGTCTGAATAATTTTTGGTTTGACTATATCCTTCTGTTATTTTCACACTTAATTATACCCGTTAAAATGTATTTTACAAGTTTGTTACTTTCACAGTTAATTTTTTTGCTCTATGGTACATCATCTTTAATTGAATAGCATTAGAGCCGCTCCATTGCAGCGGCTTAGTACTGTAATCACGCACTTTGCTCTAATAATGCAGGGAACCACTTGCTATAAATCTCCTAACTGTGATATTTTCAGAAATAGAAGTCGTGTTTTTTTTCATCTGAAACGTGCTGTGATTTATATTCCAAAGCCACTCATATAATGCAGAAACACTCAAGCAAGCAAAACGCGCAACGCATGCAGGTATTTGTACTGATGCAGAATAGTACAGCCTAGCGCATTTCACACAAGCTGCTAGATTCACTTTCGCCAGAAAGTCGTGTATGCCTAAGGTTAAAAATAAATGACGTTTATAGTGAATGCCCCTATAAATGGTCTTATTTTTACTATTTAGTTTTAATCCAAATGATGCGTGCTAAGTGAGTGAGCATCAAAGATCACACAACAGAATTGCGTGCTCTCTCTCTCTCTCCCTACGTTAAGTAACTTGTGCATTGTTTTACTTACTTGTTTTTGACGTATCCGACCGAACTACAAACTTTCCAGTGAGAAAGGTATATTCACTCGACAAGCTCGCGCATCTCCGCCGGCGCGCGCTCAATCCACTCAGCGTGCTTTGCTCATCAACTTGCACACATCAGCTATACAGTCAATACTGAATGTTTAACATTATATTCATTGCATACATATACTTCATAGACATCTTTAATCTCTAATAACTCCATTCTGCTGTCTGTTGTTCTGTTGTCGGTGTTTCTTTGTCTGAATATTGCACTTAACACATGCTGTGTGGTATCGGCGTTTGGTATCGGGGCATTTTAACGAGTACGAGTACAGGAGCTCAGTATCAGACCCGATACCGATACCAGTATCGGTATCGGTGCATCCCTACCCTCTGCAGTACCACCATAAACTCTTATTTTTTTTATCTTGAATTTAAGTATAATTTACTTTAAAGCAGAGGTTCTCAACTCTGGCCCTCGAGATCTAATATTTCATAACAATAATATTTCAGGTACTGATTTACATTTACATTTCTGGTCGACTTTCCATCATTCCACTGTGTAGTTTTTTGGAACCCAGCCACACTGAATGTTGTTTTACAGTAATATAATTATTATTAAATAGTATTTGCATTTCCCTTTTTGGTTCTATTCATATGGTAATGTGTGATATGAAGTTCACAATAATTTAAAATAATCACAATCCCTAATTAATCAGGCAATTATTTAAAAATGATGACCAGTTTCCTGAAAGGTTCTCCCTTCAGAAAGCGCAGATGAGAGCAGAGAAGTTTGTTTGCTGCACTACATGGAAAATGTCAGGTCACTTCAGAGTAGAGTATCCGCTGGAGTATCCTCATGAAACTGTTTGTTGAAACATTTAAAGCAGAAACTGTACAAGCATTACATGGAAGAATGATCACTGGGCTACAAAGAAAATTATGAATTGTATTTATTTGAAAATGCAGTTTTATACTTGTGCCCATCAAATCAGTACATTATTGTTCTCAACATAGTGAGCTTCAAATAATAAATGGTCATCTAAAAAAAACAGTCACACGGTCTCCATCTGAGGCTATCAATAATCTCCATTTTAATTAAAATGAATTTAAACAGCCTATGAAACCTCACAGCTGTTCTTAATGAATGAGAGGAATGTTGCCACAATAGCTTCAAAGGAAAGACAGCAGGCAGTGAGTCTCTGGGTTTGCTCTTTATATTTTAGCCTGAAACCACTAAAGCTTCATTTACACTTACAAGTAACACGAGATCCACACAGGCTATTCATATAATGACATGAACATTTGGTTTTTTACACCTGGTATTAAACCATGTGGTATGTGATTAGTCATGTGGGTTAAATCAGATTCAGAAAAGCTTTATTACCAAGTATGTTTACATACACAAGGAATTTGACTTGACGACAGGAGCTTCCAGTGTAAAAGAAAGTACAGACATAGTGCAGACATACATGATAGTGCAGACATGCATAGGAATAACACAGTAGGGATGTAATGTAATACTAATATAATAAAAAAATTGTTTAGATAATGTACTATATACAAAAATAGAAGTATAGGACATTTTTTTTATTGTTTAGATAAATGTACAGTGTGCAGATATGTTATTTACAAAGTGTGCAGTTTAATATAAATATGTCATAACTATGTTAGTTGTGATGGACGATGTATAATTATGAAAGATTAATTGTTCAGGCTGAATAAATCATTCCCATCCAACTAACAAACCCTCATGAAGACTTGAAATCAAAATGAACTCTATTTAAAAAAAATTGAAAAATGTTATACCAAAAGATATAGTAATTTCATAAATTAGAAATAAATTATAATTCAGTAATAAATTGCTCATACTTTTTTTTGCATTTCTGTTAATCTTTTTCTTTGATTTTTTTTAACACTTTTTACAGTGAACAAAGTTGTAAAAAAGAAAATTAACAACAACAAAAAAATTGCAAGAAAATATTAATTCAGTCTTTCTTCTTCATTTTTTCTTCAAGTTTCTACACCAATTGCCCACAGGGACAAAGATGATTAGCAATGATATTTTCTTCATTGATATTCATCTAAATGTTCATCTAAGGGCTTTGAAGTTTTTTTGAAAGTGAAATATTTTGAGTTTTCAAACTCCGATAACATTGGCTGGTAAATATGTTTTAGAAAGCCATTTGAAAATAATATTTTTTTTCAGTTTGTACTGCTCGTGGTACAGAAATGATCACTTCAGCTTTAAAGGGATACTCCACCCCAAAATGAACATTTTGTCATGAATCACTTTACCCCCATGTCGTTCCAAACCCGTAAAAGCTTAGTTCGTCTTCGGAACACAATTTAAGATATTTTGGATGAAACAATTCGTCTCCTCCATAGCACCATTTTGGAGAGTATCCACTGAACGCAAACTGTGTATGCTGTTCTGTGTCAGCCGCACCACACGGATACGCTGTTTTCGTTCAAATCAAAGCGTAAATAAACGTAGAAAACATATCCGTGTGGTGCGGCTTATACAGACAAGTAGAACAGGAGACGAATTGTTGAATAAAATCGTTATTTTTGTTTTCTTTGCATACAAAAAGTATTCTCGTCGCTTCATAAAATTCTGATTGAACCACTGATGACAGATGGACTATTTTGATGATGTCTTTCATACTTTTCTGGGCCTGAACAGTGTTATTTACTTGGCAGTCATTGGGACAGACACAAGCCTCCCGGTTTTCATCCAAAATATCTTAAATTGTGTTCCGAAGACGAACGAAGCTTTTACAGGTTTGGAACGACATGGGGGTAAGTGATTAATGACACAATTTTCATTTTGGGGTGGAGTAACCCTTTAATATATGTGAATTAACTGAATATTGCCATGGTTATCATGAGGTACAGTATATTTTCAAGCTGCTTTCTTTTATTGTGTTTACACCAGTAAGTTTGAATGCACGGCCAGCCGTACACAGAGGAATTTGGAAAGGGAACACGGTAACGTTAAGTTCTTCTGACTGAATTCATGGAGCATCTCAAATGCTAACTGACAACTGGATGCTTTTTCAACATCACCTGCCATCAGTGCCTGATCTCTCCACCACTGCAATCCAGCTGCAACTCTAAGTGAAAACCTCATTATTACATTGCTGTTGGTGGTGTAGACTTCAGGACTCGTATGTCATTTAGGTAATTAGTGACATTCACACTCTTTACATATTTTTTGTATAAAAAAGTACAGTCCATGACAGAGCTTTGCATATCTCGAAGTGGGGTGTTAATAATGGGGTGGGGCAAATCTTTATCTGGTGACTTAGCAGCATGAGTCTGAAGGACTCGGCATGACATCTTTGAATGCTGATTAGATTGCTTCTCCTTCTTGCTCCTGTCGACTGAATGGCATGTAGGGACTGAATGTGATTTAAAAATAAAATAAGGGAGTGAGAGTGAGCTAGAATACTGAAGTGATAGTAAAAACATTGTTCTAGATTGTTTAACCTTCCAGTGACGTGTGATTAGTAAGTATGTTGTGTTATAAGTGCTTATTGCCCTGTATTGACTCGAAGGTTACGTTGTGGCTCGATAGTCTCACCAACTTTCAACACAGCAGGATGTGGCTTGCCCTTTGATTTGTGTGCTGAAATCATTCTTTGGTATGAATGAAGCTGTGGGATATTCACCCAAGTTACCCTTTACACAATTCAACCTTCCTGTCCAGAAGTGCACAGTATGTGAGTACATGGGGTAATATAAGATCTACTTGATTCCAGAGATGTCAGGCACATTCAGATGAAAATGGGCATGATGTGCCCCCTCAGATTTTTGGGCCTAGTGGATTTTGCAGTGTTCAAGAAACAAAGTCGTTTTTTAAGTAGGGTTGATTAATGTAGACAAAAATCGGTGGCAGAAATTACTAAACATAAACTTGTTTGTCCAATTGTGCCAAACCTTCCAAGGATTATTTGTTTCTGTTATGATCTACCGTCCATTTAATTTAATTTCATTATTTAATTTCATTTCATACAAATGTAAAAATCATTAATGGCCTGTCATATCAGCCAACAATTCAATATTGGTGCATCCCATAGTTTTTATAAACAGCAACTCTGGAATGGAACCATTTATTGTAAACTTTGCAGCTTCATATTGAAAATCAGTCTCTAGAAGACTTTTTTTTAACGGTTTTAATAATGGCCCCAATTGGTTCTAATGACATAATTTATTTTCCCAGCTGCCGTGATCTCAAGGCAGTTGGCATTTTCGTTTGGCCCAGCCGCCATCACAGAGCAGGAATCCTTGGCATTTCATCCAATTTTCAAACTAAACTTTCGGAATAAAAATGGCTGCGCACTGACAGTGATATTTCAGTTAGCCTTAACACTGTGGAAAAGAAGCGTGAGGAAATGTCACGGCCTAACTTCTACAACAAAAATGTACGGTGCAGTTTTTGGTTAAAACTGAATGTCATGCTGAATGTAATCAGAATTGGTTGTTGAATAAAATCGGTTCTTTTAATTTCAATGGAAAGATGAGACCTGCTTTGAGGGGAATGTCAAGCTTTTGTTACTCACATCATGAAAAGAGTGTCCGTGTGCTGAAAAGAGTTTGTTTTTGGTCTGGGCTTTTGGTAATCTGTGCTTTTACAGTATGAAGTTTAAAGCATCAGTTTTTTTTTTTCTTGCGGACAGCTGATGTGATTCTGTAAGGATGCTTAGAAAGACTCCAGTCATTCTTATTCTATCACATGGTGTTTTTCACTGTTTCTGACAGTTGCTTTCTGTGTACTATTACTCTGAACAGGTGCCATTACATCAATACATCATTATTAATTTTAAATAGCTTATCCACTCACTAACATTATTTTTTATTCTTATAGAATGTGGCTGTTCTTGTGGTTTTCACAGTTGTATATATTTTGGTTCATTAAAGGGGTCCTATTATGCTTTTTAACTTTTTGAATTTTAGTCAGTGTGTAGTGTGTATGTTTGGGCATAACAAATATCTTCAAACTTACAAATCTCAAAGTCCACTCCAAAGGGAGATCTTTCATTTAAAAAAAATAGTTCTTTTCAAGAACTACAACGAACGGCTCGTTTGGACTACAGCGTTTGTTTTCCGGGTTTTGTGATATCACAAAGCGACCCATTAGAATGTCATTAAAATAATTCCCGCCTACAGAAATTCTAATGGTTGGGGGCTGGGGAGGGGTGAGGTCGTGGTTAGAACACTTGGTTGAGTGCATCAGACAAGACGACGACGAAGAAGTGCTGCTGTATAGCCTCAAGTTTTCGCAAGTTATTACACATGCACCTGAATAATTATGTATGTATGTTACAATTAGGGATGTAACGGTATGACAATTTCTTATCACGATTATAGTGACGAAAATGATCACGGTTATCAGTATTATCACGGTATTGTTAAAATGTGCTGGAAATGTTCAAGAAGTACTGACACACAAATCATTTCACCAAGTTTTACATTTAAAATCAACAAACAACAAATAAAATGAGTTTTTGTTTGCATAACTAAAACAATAAAATTGCCAATGATAAATGACAATATGACTGACAACAGTTTATCTAATAGCATGTTCAAATATCTAATGTAAATTTTCAAATAAAGCTTTGAAAAAGTTTCATAAATGGTAAACCTCACATTTCAGCTTTTAAATAAAGAAAAGGGTCAAGTCAAAATGATAATTGATTAATAAAGGATTATATGTATTTATCTGCTCCATAAATAGTACTAGATACCTTATTGTTTAAATGAGTAGAATCCACATAAGCTTGTTTTTCATCAACCGGGCAAAATTTACACCAGGGCGTGCTAGGGCTGGATGATATGGCCTAAATTTATATCACGATATATTTATTAATTTCGATACGATATAATTCCGATATCGATATGAACACTTATTTAAAAAAAGCCTCGTAAAAACTGCCAAGAACGCCCACAACAGATGTCTGTGCATACAAACTTATGAAAAATGAATTTGACAAGTCTTGACACCTCATATAAAACCATATAATATTTTAAGGAGAAAACAAAACAGCACAAATAAATGAATGTTCACCTTTTATTTGTATTTAGCCTTCATACAAACAAGAAATGTGAAATCACTGTCAAATAATTGTCTCAGACTCACCTAATTAATATGAATATCTTTAACTTCAAACTATAAGCTAACATACACTACCAGTCAAACGTTTTTGAACAGTAAGATTTTTTATGTTTTTAAAGAATTCTCTTCTGCTCACCAAGCCTGCGTTTATTTGATCCAAAGTACAGCAAAAACAGTAACATTTTGAAATATTTTTACTATTTAAAATAACTGTTTTCTATTTTAAAATGCATTTAATTCCTGTGATTCCAAAGATATATTTTTAGCATCATTACTCCAGTCACCTGATCTTTCAGAAATCATTCTAATATTCTGATTTGCTGCTCAAAAATAATTTATTATTATGTTGAAAACAGCTGAGTAGAATTTTTTCAGGTTTCTTTGATGAATAGAAAGTTCAGAAGAACAACATTTATTTGAGATAGAAATCTTTTGTAACGTTATAAATGTCTTTATCATCACTTTTAGCATCCTTGCTAAATAAACGTATTAATTTATATAATTTCTTTCACAAAAAAAAAGAAGAAATCATACTGACTCCAAGTTTTTGAATGGAATACTGTATAATGTTACAAAAGCTTTTTATTTCAGATAAATGCTGATCTTTGGATCTTTTTATTCATCAAAGAATCCTGAAATAAAAAAATTCTTAAACTGTTTTAAATATTCATAATCAGCAAATCGGCATATTACAATGGTTTATTATTGAAAATGCAAACTGCTTGTCTGCCAGCAGGAGGCGCTGTGAGAGCGGTAGAACTAGCGGTTTCTCCAGTAACGGCTGTAATCAAATCAGCTCCGCTCATGAACGCTGCTTTATCAGATAAAATGAAAATGCCATGAAAGCTTTTCTGAAGACAGTCCTTTCCCTTCAGAGATACATTCATATAAAACACCCGCACGTGTTTTGATTATGAAACGTGCAGTGCTCATGTTTATTCAACGAAGTCAAACGCCACAAATAAATCAATGTATGGGAAACACTGGTAATGTATATCGAAATATCGGAAATGTGTTTAAAAATCATATCACCGTTCTTGAAAAAAATTATATCGCGATACATATTGATATTGAATTATTGTCCAGCCCTAGGGCATGCTAATTTGGCCCATTTTTTGATCTACACGCCTTTCACTTTTTAAGACTAGAACAAAAGATGGCTTCATTGTTATTCTTAATTAAAAAGCATAACAACAATAAAACAGTAAGATGCAATGACAAACTAGCTTATAAAACGTTTATTAACAAAAACGAATAAGGCATGGCATACACCACATGCTGTATTATATACCGACTAATAAATTACAGAACGTTTAGCAAACACTGAGGAAAGAGAGCCTCCGTAGCATAACGTGAGGTAAACAGCAAAGATAACAAGCTTTTCAAACTGAAAACATAAAGAAAAGTAAAACTAAACTTGCTGTCGGTGACAGTGCTTGCATGTTTTTGTCCCACAAGAATACCAACATGTTCACCTTTGGTTTAAGAAGCGATCTTTTACTTTACTTTAGCATGAAACCCATCCATCGTTTCCTCAATATTCGCGTCATTTTTGCTGCACGCAGCTTTGCGCTCCTGACGCGGTGAGTATAAACCAGGCTCTACATTCAAAGAGCTGTGCAGCTCAAACGAGTCACACGGTTTCGTTATGCTTTCAGTTTCGTTTGCCATTTGATGTTTCTCTCATGCAACAGAAATGCAGCGCTTATGAGTTAAACAATGCGGTGGTCGCGCCAGTGCGACCGCACACAACATTTAGTCGCACCGGCAGAAAAAATTTTCGCGAAATGTGCCCATTTGGTCGCACACTGGAGCCCTGTGCAGTACAGTATTTATTTATCCTCAGTTGTTCAAATCGCGGTAATCGAATACGGTTATAGTGATAATTAAAATATGAAACGGTAATACTAACCGTGGGGTATTTTATCATGATTTATCGTCAAACCGGTAATCGTTACATCCCTAGTTACAATTATGAAAACGTTTTATAATAAATTGCTGACAGTACAATACTGGACAATGATGTAATCTGCAGAATTTACACTTCAATTCTGAGACTACAGTGTTTCCCATACATTGAGTGGGGGTGTTTTTATATCACTGTATTTCTGAAGAAAACCGACTGTCTTCAGAAAATTGGATGTCATTTTCATTTAATCTTGCGTGTAATGTCTGATAAAGCAGTGTTTTTTTGAGCGGAGCGCTGCTTTGTGTACAGCCGTTACGGGGAAACCTTGATCTCTACCACTCCAACAGCGCCTCCTGTTGGCAGAGAATGAGTTTGCATATATATGCCACCTGGGAAACACTGGACTATGGTATAAATAAATTCAACTGTATAACAGTTTCACTGCAATTCATGTTCTAATGTTAGAATAAAAATAATACATATGCAGTTATTTTTAAGCAGTTGTTGACATCCTATCTAAAACGTGATTTAGCCACAAAAAAACAACAATAACGTTACCACTCTAATATGTCTTGCAATATCCGTGCGTGCAAAGGTTCTGCGCGATCCTCTTGTTCGATATTCTCTGGGTCTGAATCCGGCTCAAATTGATATGGCAATATTTACGCCATCCTTAAACTAAACTTGCTGCTTTGGCAAGGGGCGGGGCAGTACTGAAGCTGTTCGCCAATCACAACGCACTGGGACAGCTAACCAATCACATCACATTTCATTTTTCGGAAGGCGGGCATTCATCAAACCCGGAACTAATCGAGCCGTTTGTGCCAGACTGGGGAGAAAGGTATTGTATTAATGTAAATTATGTAAAAAATAATACGTTTTTTTCTAACCACCAAGCATGAGAGCATGTTCTAGTACACCCCCAAAACAAATTCAAGACATTGTAAGAGAGCATAATAGGACCCCTTTAAGTAAAAAAAAATCCTGTTAAAATATGCTGCACTGAATATCACTGAATTAATGAATGTTATATTCATGAACTACTGATTATTTAAGGTGGCTTCCATCACATCACGTTACATTGTTTTTAAAATAGATATTTAAGTTTTTTTAAAATCGTTATAAAACACAATGCATGTTGTTGCTGAGGTTACAGGCACAGTTACTCAAATATTGACACTGTGCTTTGCTACACAAAAATACAATGACTAAGCAAATTAAACTGAATATCAGATGATCAATTTATGTCAAAATAAATACCTTGAATAAGTATTGAAAATTTTTGCTTTCCCACATGCTCTCCAAATGGACATTTAAATGTACTTTCTTGCCAGATACAAAGTTTATTTTGAGTAATTGCATATGGTCTGTAGTGGAAATTACTTTTCAGCAAGTAACAAAAGATGCAATTTAACAACTAAAGGAAGCCAGAGGGATCTAAAAAATAAAAAAAGAGAGGGAAAAAAGTAAAAAAGGAGTTGTCTGTGTATAGGGGAAGTGTTAGGTCAGGTCTATTTTTTTTTTAGCTAATTGGTTTCCAATAAAGTTGAACTAGAATCATTGCTTTCTTTTTGTTTTTTTACGATGATGATCCTTACATCAGCAAAAGACCTGCATGCAAACATTTGACGCCTGTCACCTTTCTTTTACGATAAGTCTTATCCTGTTTACCTTGAGCATAAAGCCCTTGTGCTTTGAATGAAATAAGTTGCCCAGTTTCCTAGAGGAAAAAAAAAAGTCTAAACAAATCAACATCAGAATATGTTCTAGTAAATATGAGAAGTGAGATAATTATAATTGAAAAATTAATTGGAATTTTAATTAATGTCTTCTGAAGTGAAACCCTTGAAGGCACAACACTTATCGGACAGAAGAAATATTGAATTCTCCATCTATGGAAAACACATCACTCCGCCCATGCAAACTAACACTTAGATTGGAAAGAAAACAACTATAGGATGAAAACAAAGGATAGAGGCATGTGCACAGAGCAGTAATCACAGAAATCACACATTTAAATCAAACTTTCCATTTTTCATTCAAAATTGCACTCAGCATTGAATTGTCAGTTAATGGAACGTCCAGATTTTGATTATCTGTCTTTTTGCTTCAGCAGTTAAAATGACTCTCTGCTTTACTGACCGAATCACATGGTCTGTATCAATACTACCTCTTAAAGACTTCAAGTGAACACTACGCTAACATCATTGCTCAATCTTCAGAGCAGTAGTGAATTAAACCAAGCCGTAGACAATTTGCAGTGCACACTGGGTCACTTCAAGAGAAATGGTCAAGTAAACAGGACGGTTAAAGACATAGATCAATTCCACAGTAGTATCGTGTTTAAAAGAATATTCTGTGTTCAATACAGGTTATGCTCAATCAACAGCACTTGTGGAAAGTACCACACACACACACACACACTTGTTCCCACTTATCCCGCTTAAAAAAATAAAAAATAAAAATCTTACCATTGAAGTGAATGTGGTCAATTCATAAATGATAAAATACTCATTGTTTCAATATTGTAGCCCCAAAACATAAACAATATGTGCTTTAACATGATTTTAGTATATGACTATCATTTACTAGCCTTTGTTGTCCATCTTTGAATGATCAACCCCTTGTGGGAGTTAATTCTAATAGTCGACAATTTAAACAGTGTGCAAATTGTGTCCTTGTATTGTGGTGAAATTCTAGTTTTAGTGTACTGTTAAACTTCCTCTAAATCCATTTCCAGTCATTATCAGCATGTGTTTGTTCATTATCTCTTATGTTCTAATTTAGCTTCTGTCATGAATGTTAATTACCAACAAGTGTTTGCTGATAATGAATATGTCAGTCTGTAGACTTCTTGGAAATGTTGTCAGAGTGGAAGTAGTTGTCAAAATAAATGCCTTCTTTCCGTTTATGCTTTAAAAAATATTTACTTTGTTGTAATGTATGTACTTTTTTACATTTTTGAACTGTATGCACTTTCATGTTGAGCCTGTTATTAGACTTCAGGGACATGGGAATGCATGGATTTGAAGTGAATAAACGTGAGCACTTTTGATGTGTTCACTTGTTTTGTTATGAGAAGATATGTAATTTTCTGCAGGTGTCTTATACTCCTGATGATGATAGATGAGACGATGTTTATGCTTTTTAAATATGTTTTAAGTATCAGTGTGGGTGTAGTGAACAACACAGCAAGGCCTTGAAAATATTTAGCCTTGTGCGTGATCTGTTTGAACTGATTTAAATTGGTGGTTTCATTTGTCATTTGTCATGTTCAGGGCAAATGTTAACGTGTGTTTGAGTCTTTTAATATTCAGGTTTAAAATGGGCTTTTATATGTTTGTGAGCGACTTTCTGGCACATTTTTCTATAAAGACATTCCCCTTGTGGCAAACTGAGGTTAAGTTGCCTTGCTCAGTGGTGATAAATGTGGTATTTGAACCCAAAACCTTTTGTTTACCCACCCAGGTCTTTAACCAGTAAGCCTCATTACACCATAGATTTGAATAATAACAGTGAGAGCAAGCTTTACCGTCACACTGTGACGACATTGGGCTGATGTGGGCAGTGGAGCTCGGCCAGGCTGTCCAAGCATCTCTTGCCTCGTCTCTACGGGCAGTGTTACTCCAGGGAAACTCTGGGCTGAGAATCTGATGTTTCTAATGGCTACAGAGTAGGACAGCCAGTGGAACAGATGGTTTGGCTCCAGACTGTGAATATGCAGAGCTGGCCAGATAGACAAGACCTACCATTTCTGTCCAACCTCAGTCCACTTTGAGTGTTCAAGCAGCGGGAATGAATCTCCCTTTGTTCTGAAGAGCATCAGTGCTTTGAAAATCATGAAATGCAAAGCAAATCACCATCTTGTGTAGGGAAACCACAAAAAAAAAGCAAATGTATTTCTCAAACTTCCTCAGATTATGTACTGCTGTGCGTAAGATTACCTAAATCATACATTCTTACATTTGAGGAAAGAATTATTAAATCCTATCCTAAAATGGCACTTGAAGCCTTTTTGAGTCCACACTTTGTTGATATAATGTTGTAAATGCAAGGGGTGTCCAATTCTGCTCTTGGAGAGGTCAAAGTCTTCCAGATCAATCCCAGTCAGGCCATCTTTAAATAGTCCTGGCAGCCTTGGTTTCACATTTGGTGTATTTTAAAGGATGTGCCAATTATCCTCCAATCCTCCACTGTCCATTGCACACATTCCAATTCACAAGAAAGTATTGGTGTAAAATGAGTCACCATTGTAATGTTCACAACTGTCCAGTATTTCGGTCTTCTTAATTCAGTCCTCCTTCCTGTTTTTAAAAAGTTAAATTTCGGAGAAGCTCTAGCATTGATAAAAGTGATGTGTCAGGTAGCATGCTGGCAGGCCTGCAGTGTGGATTGACCTCATCTTGCATGAAGTAGGAGAGAAGCAATGTTGTCAGTGGATGGGAAGTCTGGGACATAGTTTGAAAGAGGACTGAAAAATCTGCAATAAACAAGGATTTCTTAAAGGATCCCATCACCCTGAGGAGAAAAAAAAGTCCAGCACTCTTCTCCTCCCCCCTCAAGCTCGACAAAAAGCCTTGGACTCAGCTCATTGTGATGTGGTCTTCAAAAAGCCTGAGAAGAGTAAGGGGCCCTCTCTCGCTGAGAGTATCCTTCAGGCAATGCAAGGTATTGTTCTTGCTCTATGGCCAGCATCAACATACTAGCTGCTCTCGTCCAGAGAGTGCATTGACAAAAAGCTTTTAAGATCTATTTCTTTTCATTTTTAACGCCTTAGAGTGTGTTTAGCAGTATATAGCAGGTTCCAGATCCAGGCTTGTCATTATCGACAATATAGAGCCATAAAGTAAAGTGGTATATGGATGTTTTTCTCAGAATCAGTGTTTGTAGGGGTCTGGGCTGATGTTGTGGTTCTCTGGGCCTCCATTCATCTTCATTCCTCACGCTGAAAATAGAGTCAGTGTCTGTGTCATTGGTGTGTAGGGTTTGGTGTGGGACCAGCTGAGCGTCTAGACTGAGGGATTGAAAGTCTCAAAAGAGAGCAGGAGGCATTAAAGCAATGACAGCAGTGTCTATAAAAGAGCTCGCCTCAACCATGATTACCAGTGTGGAGACAAGTGCCACTGTTCATAATGTTAACCAAACTGCTGCGCACACTTAGGCCAAACCATCTAGTTCTTGCGTCTTTGTGGTTTTTGACTAAAATGGCTGCTATTTTGGAAGATTTACAAGCCACATGTGTCTCTTTTAGCCAGTTAGAGATCTCTTTTTGATTTGGTTACATGTCTTACTAAGGTAATCATCACTATTATTGCTCATATTTAGTGTTGTTTGAACAGGTTACCATGTTTTCACTTGACAGACAATTAAAGTAATATTCCTGGCTCAATAGAACCGTATTTGTGTCATAATGCTGATTACCACTTAGCATTTTATCTTTTTTTTACCAGGACCATTCGGTGAGGCTCTTACAGTGGATGTGAATGGGGCTTGTTTTTGGATATTGTAAAAGCAGAAAAGTGAAATGTGTAAGTGCTATGAAAGGAATAGTTCAGCCAAAAATGAAAATTCTGTCATTATTTTCCTCGTCCTAATATAGTTCCAATCCTATTTTGAAGAATGTTGGTCATGAAATGGTTTGGAATAACGTTGACTTCCATTATATGAACAAAAAACACTGAGAGATTTTTTTGGGTGAACTATGCCTTTAATTGTTCTGTTAAAACTAGTGTTAACAGAACACTATAACAGTTTGAGCTGCACAGTTGTTCTTATCATTTTTAGAGTTATTTTAGATGTTATTTTTCATGGCAACAAAGGTATCAAATTGATTAGCCTGTATCGTTACTCTAGGGCTAGGTAAAAGTCCCAAGAATCGATTAATCTAGCCCGTTTTCAGTTAATGGATGGAACACTGAAGGGCACTTCCCATTCAATATATCGCAATAAGCATTGTGCTTTGGTACTTTTAATATGAAACAAAGTCTCAGATTTCAAATTCTGTCCATTGTATTGCAGTATTCAAACGAGCTTTTTGATTAATAAAATTTAATTTAACCATTAAAACAGAGTATAATAATAATTAGTTCAAATAAAGTATCAAAGCAAGAAATCATGTGGTTTTATTGAACAAAACTGTTAAAATACATAATGTATTATAAACAATAGAGCTAACGTACATTATGCATTACAACAAAGGCCTGCAGAGGGCGCCAGCGGCCTGATGATTATTTTTTACACATTGCTGTGCGATCTAATACTTGTTTAATAATGATATCGAATTGCAAGCTTGTGAATGAGAATCTAATCAAATCGTGAAATTTGTGTCAAAACCCAGCCCTGCTTTACACTGAAGAAGTTAGGGAATTCTTCACACTGAAATCATGTTAACAAACTTGTTTACATCTTGTGGTTATACTGTTGAAACAGTGATTATTTAATGTTTATGGATTGGTCTCATTCACTGTCATGCTGTTGACTTGTATTGTTTGGAATATTACTTAAAGGGGTCCTATTATGCTCTTTTACAAAGTCTTGATTTTGTTTTGGGGGTGTACTAGAACAGGCTCTCATACTAGGTTGTTCAAAAAACACATTATTTTTCACATATTGTACATTACTACTAGGGATGCACGATATATCGGCCACCATATCGGTATCGGCCGATAAATGCTAATTTTTTCTGTTATCGGTATCGGTATGCTGTGATTGGTTAACTGGGCCAGTGTGTGCTGTGATTGGCACCACTAGGCGCCTGGTCGGGAAATGTCATGACCCTTACAATAGGAGCTGCGAGCTTCAGTGTAAATATTGTGTCAATATCAAATCAATTTGAGCGCGATTTAAACCCGGATGATTGTAAACACTCTAAGTTCGTCTGCCTTGGGAAAGCTAGCGTGTCTCTGACATAGTGATAACACTCGTTGCCTTCTCTAATGCAGCTCAACCAGGTCTTGTCCCATTCGTCGATATTTGTGATATCACAAATCCCGGAAAATATGTGTTGTAGTCCAAACGAGTTGTTCGTTGTAGTTTTTGAAAAGTGATTTCTGTTAAATAAAATATCTCCTTTTGAATTGGACTTTGAGCTTTGTAACTTCGCAGATCTTTTTTATGCTCAAACAGCAACATTACAGACTAACTATAGTGAAAAAGCATAATAGGACCCCTTTAAAAATTCCCATAAATTTGCATTGAAGGACTTGAGATTTACATGGTGGAATCTTTTGAACCAGAAAGCAACTACGTAGCCCTAGTAACCACCCTAGAAACCAACTAAAATCACCCAGGGGCCTTTATACTTGGCAGCATGAACTTGGAACTTGAAAATGGGCCCCCTGTCATCACAAGGCCCGAGACAGTATACATTTCTGGTTGTCCCATGACGACGTCCGATGACGACCCTGGCAACCACATGATCGATGCTTTGGCAACCACCCACAACACAGCATAGTGTCAGTGAGTTTTGCATGGTAGGCAAGTGCATTCACATATTCTGTGTGAAAAAATTTACAAATCTAGTTATAAATGCAGTGGCATGTGGTTGTTTTTTGCATGGCAAGGCAGGCAAGTGTTTTATCAGTACTGAGGCTGTGTTGGCTCTTTTTGTGGTTTTGGACGGTGGCAGGCTCTTTCCAGCTCACCCGTGAGAAACATGGAAAACTCCACCTCCTGTGTGCAACGGTGCATGAGAAGCGGCTCTCATGTGTCTCAACATCCCGTTTGAGGAAATAACTCTTGCTGAATTCAGCAGATGCTGCATTGTTGCACCTCTTCACATTATCTAGCCAAGGCCGATCGATTCGATGCGCAACAGTAACAAGTCCTCTCATGTCCAAAATACGACTCCGTATCAGGCTATAGTTTTCTCCGGCTTAGTGTCACGCATTCCCATCTTGATGTGGACACATTAAGTGGTTTATACAGCATATCAAGTGTTTAGCAGTTCCACAGTTTGGCCTCACCTCTGCCGTCACCCCGCAGCTTGGGGATCTTGCCTCCGACCAATTTAACCACAGCCTCAACACTTTTCCCTGTGCTTTCTAAAGTTATTACACACTCAAGGCTAGGGGATTGTGTTTAGAGGGCCACACTGTGTGTGGGGACTCATTAGCCCCTGTGTTAGCGTGAAAGGGCCTCCTCAGCAGGTCTGCCTGTCTCTTGCCGTCAGCCTGTCAGTCAGCAGGTATTCATGTCAAGCACCATCCCATGACAACAGAAAATATCTGACAGGCCTCCACACTGCAACTAAATGGTCACATTTCATGGCCATTTTTCCTGCTGGTTAAGGTTTTCTTGCAGATGTTGAGTAAATTTGGTTGCACCATTGGTACCAAAAAGCACCCCTTTCTTTTATTTTGCACATGATAAAGAATATAAGCCAAACAACTCAAAAAAAAGTGGGACGTAACAGTGCTACCTTATTTAAACATGCAGTGCAGACCAATATTCATAAATCAATGGCGAGCATGGTGCAAACTAGTGAATGGCACAGCAAACAATTTTATACATGGTGTCAGTTGTGCAAGCTTTTAAATTATATGGGGACCCCCTTACTTTTTTGGACCCCATTAGCCTTCATTGTGTGTATATGTGTGCCTGTGTATGCTCACTTCCGTCCAAAGGTTTGGCGTCAGTATGATTTCTATTTTTGAAAGAAATAATACTTTTATTCAGCAGGGATGCATTAAATTGATTAAAAGTGACAGTAAAGACATTTATAATGTCAGAAAATATTTGTATTTCAAATAAATGCTGTTTCACTCTTTGAACTTTTTGTTCATTCAGAACTCTGAAAATGTATCATAGTTTTCACAAAAATATTAAACAATTGTTTAATTTGTTTTTAACATTGATAATAAGAAATGTTTCTTATTCAGCATGAATGATGAAGAATCATGTGACACTGAAGACTGGAGGTAATGGCTGCTTGACGTTTTAAAATATATTAAAATACATTTTAAATTGCGATATATAACAATGTCACTGTTTTTCTGTATATTAATCAAATAAATAAGATACTTCTTTTAAAACAATCATTAAAAAACATCTTATTGACCTCATAATTTTAAATAGTAGTGTAAATGCTAAATACATTAATACTAAATATTGTTATATTATTAGTACAATTATATGAAATGAAATGTATTAAGGAAGTTATGGTCTTGTTGGCACCATGTTAGTCTGGAGTCCCGTCTGAGGCAAATTTCTTACCCTGAAAGCTTTTTCATCTATTTTTTGACTTTCAAGACATTACACACTCAGCTCACACCTTCAGTCCCCCACATTTTCCTAAAGGTGACTCCGATCCCTTGTGGTTCTTTGTCAGATTATTGCTGCTTTGTTGTTTCATCAAGAATGCCGGAGCAGATTGCCATGTAGGTCAACTGGAATACGCAGATGCCTTCATTCAGAACTAGACCTATAATATGTTATATCTAAAGAGTGCCTGCACTCTTGTGACCGTGTTTGACCGTACTGTTTGACTGGCAGATAAAAGGAACGTCCTTAGGGCGCGTTCTTCTAGTCGGGGTCTCAGCTTGTTTGAGCTCTGCTGAATTGACATTGTTCCTCATGCTCTCGCGGCCCCCAGTTCTGCTTTGATCTCTCCTCATAAATGGGAGGAAATGTTGTGTGTATCTCTTTACATCCCATAATATAATCCATCAAATGTGTTTGTCTCAGCATTAACCGGCATCACCATCTCGCAGCTGGAGAGATCATTGTTTCCTTAAGCTCCAGTTTAGAGCAAGCAAAGTGGTTGCTTGATTTAATTAAAAGATGTTAACTGTTTTAGCATATGGAATGAGAAGGGCTTGGCCTTGTTCGGTGATCTGAGCAACCATGGGAATATTAAAAATGTATTTTGATCCAAGTTGAAGGCATGACATTGCAAGAACGTCAGAAACACCTGAAGGCGTAGAGAAGTTCTCTGATGTTCCTGTACGCAGCAGGATTCAGTACTTGGTTGTTTTTGCTCCCAGTGAACAGACTTATTGGGACTAATTGTCAAACACAAGCAGAACATATTTCAAAGTATGTTCACATCAACAAAAAAAGTACTAAAACAATACACTTTCTCTATGAAATGGTAAAAAAGTTGAACTCCCAGGTGATTTTGTCGACGACTGTATGTTATGGACAAAACATTTGTCACTACACAGTCGTGCTGCACTTTAAGTACCACATGTCAAGTAGGGCTGTCGAAATGGCTGAAAAACTAAATTAAATTAAATATTAAAATTCGAATTATATTCAAATTTAAAATGCATAATTTCAATTAGGGTGAAGAAAAGTGTTTGGCTTCTCTTCTGAGGCCACAAGAGGGCACATCGAGCTAAATATTACTAATGCACATTTATTCAAAGTATAAGATAACATGACTGTCTGTGGAAAAAAATGCATAATGTTTAAAATAATGTTTATAAACCAGTTATAATTAAGTTGCTTAAACAACTATAAACAAAACATCATCATGTATGTATGCATAGTTTAATGCTGCATTCACCCCATATCGTAATTGCCGTAATTTCGAGATGACAGCACGTGACGTTCTACTCTGAGCTGTTCATGTCCTCGGAATTATGCTTTTCTATGGCAACACCATCAACGCCTAAACAGGGCCTGAGGTAGTCAGGTGGTACAGTGGTCACGTGGTACAAGTCATAGCTCTCAGAAAACTCCCAGTTCACAAGTTGTAATTGCGAGTTCTACGAGGACGTGAACGCTTTTTACAAGTTGGAATCTCGTAATTACGGGAATTCCTATATGGCGCGAACGCACCTTAATACAAAGGGCGGAAAGCCAATCACACAGTACATTTTTCATTTAATGAGATGCAGTGGTATGGGGGGAAAAACCCACCATAAAATCTCGATATATGTTTTTTTCAAAGTTAAACTTGAATTAATTTCACATGGCTTTCTAAACATGCGGCTTTCTTGTGCGAGACGCGTTTGCAACGGTGATAGATATCCCTCTAGAAAATGCGCGAAGTATGTGTTCTGTGTGAACAGCTTGGTTTCAGTTTTGATGTACACAAGAGCTTCTCCGCATTGATGTTCTCTTTTCCCACAATATTTGTAATTAACAACGCAGCAGCAGCACATCTAGTGGCTTCAACTGGGTAGGCTAAGAAAAACATTAAAATGCAACAACACTTACAACGTCATCGCATCTCGTGCACCATTGATAAGACCTAAAATGGATTTTTATTTTAAATTTGTCAAATATTCGAAATTCAAAATTTTTTTGACAGCCCTAATGTCAAGTAATACCTACGTCCGACAAAATACACTGTGGAGCAAGGAGAACACTGACAACATGCAGAGAGACAAGACAGCAGGTTACTACTGGTATAAAACAAAGTCTCAGATTTCAAATTTTGTCATTTTGGGACGGTGTGACGAGACATTTATCCCACGAGATGAGACGAGACATGAGACTGGGTTCACGAGAACGAGACAAGATGAGATTTTTGGACTTTTTTAAAGAAATCCTCAATGATGAAATATGTAGGGAAACATTTGCAAAAAAAGTAGGTGCATTTTGAAATCAACTTGTACTTAATGAAATTAAACATCTATTTTAATACATTTTATGCAGTAATAAACAACATGTAAACTGCAAAATGTTTTGTCAAGTTTACATTATTTAGTAAACTGATTTCCACTTTAATAAAAAAATATATATAATAAACACGATTAATGTATCCATTTAAAAGAATAAAGCAGTGGTTCCCAAACTGGGGGGTGCGGCAAGGCTGAGGGATAGTTAGGGCCCTTTGAAATCCGTTTAATTTTTTCCTAAATTCCATTTAATTTTTTTCCAAATTCATTTTTTTCCATTTTAATGGATTCCGTGTTTTTTTTTTTTACATTTCTTGACTCCTTTTTAATAGTTAGATTAAAGTTTATTAATTAAACAGCATGTCTAATTAATTAAAATCATGAAACTTTATACATTTTCACATACAATTCATTTTTTTCCATTTTAATGGATTCCGTGTTTTTTTTTTTTAAATTTCTTGACTCCTTTTTAATAGTTAGATTAAAGTTTATTAATTAAACAGCATGTCTAATTAATTAAAATCATGAAACTTTATACATTTTCACATACATTTATTAAAAGTTTAACAAAAATGACATGTTTAGGGCCCTATTAAATGTTTTTATTTTTTCTCACCATATTATTTATATTTTATATTGTTACCAAATTCTGCGTTTTAGCATGTCTAATTATTTGAATGCATAAAACAACTTAATTTATTCATTTTTTTCTTGAAGTAGCCTTATGATTCTTTCCCCCCTCAGAAATTCTGTGTTGTGTATTTAAATTTATTGTGTATTTAAAAGGCATAAAACATTAATTTAATTGATCATTTATCTTTTAATTATTGAAAATTAAGCAAACAAGATTTTTTTGGCAAACAAAGGGGATTTTTTCTCTTGGCTTATCTCGAAATCCTCCAACTAGTGCTGGGTGGTATACCGGTTCATACCGGTAGATGTTTATTTTTGTTATGATATTAATTTTTAAAATACCACAATACCAAATATTGAGCCTTTATTGAGTGTATGTCGCTTAAACAACGTTCGGAACGTGACACTGTTTGAAAGGGGTCCCTTTTCACTGTTGCACTGTGGTGAGGGAACAGCTGTATGTGTTACCAAGCGTGAAAGTTCCGAAACTGAAGCTGTAGAACTAATAGAACATGATGACACAGAAGAACTCATCCACAATATCCACATTGACCGCCACAAATATCCACCGCCCCCTGCCATCAACTCCCGCGTCTCACACACACGAGCACGACTTTAGCACTAGATTTAGCAACTTTCAGACCCTTTTAGTGGCTTTTTTCCATAGAATATTCATACTGACAAACCTAGCGACTTTTTTGGATAAACCTTAGCTATGGTTCACTTGGAAGATTTCGCCAGTGCTGTTCCGCGAACGTGAGGTCGGACTTTCCCGGAGAAGTGTCACCTCTCTCGGCATCTGTTCTGTGCAGTGAGCGGCAGAGAAGCAGCACATTCAGTTGACCGCACCGCAGCCGACTCATCAATAAATTAATACAAAACAGCGTTTCCTAGCACCTGTCGCTTACTGATTGTTTGGAATTATAAATATGAGCGTAGTTCGTCTGTTAATATCACATGCATCACATATCATATATATATAAAAGAAATACCTATGTGTTCCAGCAACTAGCTTTTTAGTGCCAGTGGAAACGTAGTTTCATGACAAAGAGATTCTCTTAAACCAGAGACAGTTGACAGACTTGTGTTCTTAGCTAAAAACTTGTAAAAAATACTTATCCCAGTTTAAGTATTTCCCCCAGTGACAGTGTAAATTGTGAATTGCATGCACCAAAAAAATTGACATAATGCACTTTCTGTACTTGTTTTGCGCTACTTCAGTTACATATACATGTGTTCATTTAATAAAAAGCAGTAAGTATTTTTTTAACTGCTTAAATTTGCACTAAACATTTTGTATTTACGTTGTTTCAATAACTTCTATCTAAATTGTTTTTGTTGTTTTTTTAATGGGGGCTAAAGAAATTCATGTTTTTTATTATTTAAAAGCAAATGCAAACATATCGAGATATATATGGAATATCGTAAAAACTTTGACAATATCAAGATATTATTTTTTTATATATATCGTCGCAGCCTTAATTGAGGGTAATTTATGGGCTAATTTTCATTTTTGGGTAAACTAACCCTTTAATGGATAAAATATATTTCTGAGGAAAATTGTTATAAAAACGAAAGAAATATACTAAATTATTACTCGCATAACTATTTTAGGTACATTATTGCGTTCAGTTCAGTAGGACTTTTTTTATTAATGATTTTATGAATCATTTACGCAAATACGTTCTGATCAAGTTTCATAAATGAGGCTCATTGTCTTTTGGCATTTGTTTTGATTAGTGATAGACCAATATATATCGGCTTTGCCAGAATTTTTTTCTTTTTTTTTCTGCTGAGCTTGATCTACGGACAAGTTTTCAACTGATTATAAACAAATAAGTGTTCATTTAATTTCAGCAATTTTGTGTACGCCTCATCTCTTATCGTTTATTTGTCATCCTGTATTCTAAATATTGGCATGTGAAAACCAAGTGAAGCTAGTTAGTTGTTTCGGTTTTTTTCTTCCTTTTTGTAAAATAAGGAGAAACAGAAGTAGCTAGGGGTTGTAGGAAAAAAGATGAAATTGAATTTTTCTTTTCCCAAATATTTAAATTTACTTTTTTTTTTTTTTTTGTGAAAACGATTCCGAGAACGGCTGAGAAGACGAAACATACTGTAGCATTAGCTAATCCATACCCAGTTATTACCAAGTAAAAAAAGTCCCAAAGTCCAATGCTTTTAATCATTACACACTAAAAAAAAAATCATAATGTTATTGTATCATGACCAAGATATTGATATAATTACTGTACATCACCAGTTATCTGCTGATTCCCACCACTAGACTATGCCTGAATCACGTCTGCCAGTCAAAGCTGGAGTAACTGTGTATAGTAGTTATGTGAAGACTAATGGGAATGTGCCAGAAGGAACTGATGGTTTCCTGTTTTAGAAATAGAGGAACAAGCTATGGTTTTGTAGACTGTAAGATGTTTAGATCTCTCTCCTGAAACTAAGTACACTGTAACGTCTGTTATATCTTATGTGCAACAACTACAACATTGCCTTAGCTTAGCATGAATTATTTCCCAAGAGAAACACACAAGAATACACAAATGTGTACTTTAGGGTTGTGCGATATTGAAAAAAAATGCAATATGTGATAACTCGTTAAATAATACGATATTTGATAAGATAATGCTTAAAGTGCCACATGCTCAGATGAAACTGTTTTACTCAGCTGTTGCTGAGTCAGTTCTGTGAACTTCTATAACTATCTTGTTTTATATATATATATATATATAAAAAAAAGTGTGAAAAGTGACACACACACACAGCAGTGAACACACACACCGTGAACACACACCCGGAGCAGTGGGCAGCCATTTTTGCTGCGGCGCCCAGGGAGCAGTTGGGGGTTCGGTATTGGCGCTGTACATTCACTCCCCCCACCTACAATCCCTGCCACCTACAATCCCTGCCAGTACTCCTTTGGGTTACGAGTCCGACTGTCTAACCATTAGGCCACGACTTCCCCCATATATATATATGTATGTATGTACCAACAGTTCCTGTAAAACCACAACGCATTCCTTGTGTTTGCACACACTTAAGTGGTAAATAAAGCTCATTCTGATTCTGATTCTAATAAGAAAGCACCCCTACAACAACTTCTGAAAGTGAACGTTAGTGTTTTACTCGAGCATTACATAAAAATTTTATTTTAACATTAGTGTAATTATGAGTTTAGGAACTGAATAATAAAAAGGAAAAATAAAAAACTGCTTAGGATTTACTCTTTGAATTCAATATGCACTGATTCTTATTTAAGCTACAAAAGTTATTTAGGTAAGAGCAGTGAGTGATTTTCTCTGTCTTTTGTTCATGGCCCCAAATATTGAAAGCTGTAGCGATATGCATATTGTGATATGTACATTTGCGATATTTTGATATATTGCACAGCCCTAGTGTGCTTCGTATTTTACTTCGAGCAAACTGCAAGTGTGACGCTCTAACAAATCTCTGAAATGCTCATTTCAAATTCATTAGAATGTGTCTCCTGCTGCGATATTTATGATAACTGCGGTATTTAGCTTAGCACAAACTTCTGTATTTGTATTAAGAATGCTGATGAATTATGCTTTTGTGTCTGTGTTGGGGCCGTGATGGAGTTTATTCATGAGGATATATAAACTATCACAGGGATTGTCAGTTCTCATTTGTATTTTTCATGGTAAGCACTTTGTCACAAAGTGATATAAGTCCCCATCCTTGAATGTATCCTGTTTGCGTCAGGCCGTATAATTAATGTACAGTACTAAATGCAAATGGATAGGCCTCAAGGAGAAAGCCTCATCTCCATCACTTTGAAAAAGTAACTCGTACAGTGAGACCCAAGGTCCCTGCTAACTCAGATCAGCTTTTTGCAGAAGTGGAACGCTGGCACACCCCAGCCGGGGACTTCCTGTTTCAACTGTGACCTCCTTGTTGTGAGGGAATCTGACACCAGGAGATGGATTTCCTAGCTATCTAAGCTGATGATGTAATGGGAGTCCAAACGTAACAAATGACGGTGCCAGCCAGTCACTCGTCCTGTGCACAGGTGGTCCTTTTTTAGAACACTTTGGACCCTCAGAACAGTGCCGTCTGTCTGCAGATGGCTGTGAAAACTTGTCTGGATTTGGCTAGTCAGAGGTTAGGTTACATTTCTTGCTAATATCTCAGTCATTTCAGGAAGTGTATACTTTCTCTCCTAATTCTTTCTGTTAGATAATTGGGTCAATAGCATGGCACTCATTCTTTTGTCTGGATCTATTAATTTTATTCAGAAATTAATAAAAAATGCCATTCATACATATAATGACTTAAATACACATCTTCTATGATGAGTGTTTTTAATTTCTGAATTCAATTTTTTTAATGTTTTTGGGGGGCATAAAGTAAAAAATGCCAGGGTGATAAAAGCCTCAAAAGAATTTAGTTCTTGGCTAGAAAATATTAAGCCGATAGTCCACCCAAAAATGGAAATTCTGTCATCATTTACTATCATCACCCTTATGTTGTTTTAAGCCTGTATGAGTTTCTTTCTTCTGTTGAACATATAAGATGTTTTTATGAATGTGGGTAACCAAACAGTCGCTGATCCCCATTGACTTCCATAGTTTAGAACAAGAAAATTATGGAAGTCAATTGGGACTAGAAACTGTTCAAATAAATGGTGTTTTTAAACATTTTTATTTATTAAACAATCCTGGAAAAATCTATCATGGTTTCCACAAAAAAAATATTAAGAAGCACTACTGTTTTCAACATTGATAATAACAAGAACCGTTTCCCACAACTTTGAAAGGTAGTGTATATTAAAAATCTTTTGACATTTTTAGAGTATAAACGTTTTTTTCAAAACCATATGAATCCAACATGAATACAAAAAATACATTTTCTGTGATCGTTTTTCTTTTCTTTATCGTGGACATTCTTGTTTGTCATTGACCCATTTAACATCAGACTACTGTGTGTATTGTACTTCTAGATACAGGGGCAGGTATGTTTGACTCATTTGGTTTATACCTGTCATTGAATTCCCTCCATGCATTTGACTGACTTGCCTATAAAACTAAAAAACAGGCACAGACCTAAAATTGTGTGTTCTGTACTATCCAATTTTCCCAGATATAGGCCTGTCTAAATGTGTGTATGAGGTCAGACACTATAACTAACAGCTCTCATTGCAGTCAGATGCTTGAGGTATGGCTGTTACAGACTGTGCATAATTGTGAGGTTCTATGTTGTGCCGTCACTCACACATCAGCCAGAATCTTTAGGTGTACTTGCAGAACGAATAGGGCAAAACTAGTTAGTAAGTGCTTTCTCAATGACAGCTTGTCTGGATGGTTATGCGTTATGTTGAGTGGTTGCTAGCTCTGAAGGCAGCAGAAGAAAATTTTGCTTTTTTTTGTTGTTGCCCAAAATCTGATTTTTTCTTCATTTCTTTCATCATGTTGACCCTCAGTGTATTGCCATGGTACAGAGTTTGCTTAACAAAGTATGTATGTTTGGCTCCAGAGACCTGTGTTGTTCTTTTCTTCTCTGTGAACCTTGCCATCTGTGAAGGGAGATTGTTGACTTTCCATTAGTCGCGATCTACACGAGGCCAAAGTTCAACGGTCCTGCAGGGAATGGGGAAGGTCTGCAGCGCACCAACATCTCACAGATTCAGCAGTGTGAGCTGAGCTGTCTGTCTCACAATCTCTTGCCTTTTGACAGTACTGTACGCCGCTCCCTAGCCTATAATGACAGACAGCCGAGGTCGGTGAGGTAAAATCTCAAAGTGAGTTTCGGCAGATTTGACTTGAAGAGTTTGGAAAAACTGCCTCATGTGACACCTTGTTCCACTTTGTTCACTGAACCGTTGCTGCTTTTGAATACACCTGGGAATCTCCAAGTCACGCCATCGTAACATCGTAACGCATATTCAGGTCAGAAGCAAAATGCGCAAGTAGTCAAACCAAAACAAATAAACAGGCAATTAATTCACAATTGCGTAAATGAAATGAAAATTAAAAGAAAATCTAATTTCCCACCTGCTAATATGACTTCGCTTGATCGTTCATGTGCTCGTAATTTCTAATTATGATATTTCTGACTCTACTCGAAGGCCATCACACACCATCATCAAGATTTTCAAGTAATATATTTTAGCAGCCAGACGCATTTAGGATTCATTCAGTCCAACAATCCAATTCTTGTACTCTTCAGTAAGATGATAATTCAGGAATATGGTGATGACTTTCCTTCGTGGGGCTTTGAGGTTCCTGCTGAGCTGCCCTGAAGCTCTCCGTTAAGGAAGTAAATTGCTTAGACCCTTACAGCCTCAAGGTGAAAGAACCCCGGGTCCTCAAAATGGAGGGAGTAAGCAGTCCTCTCAATCGTGAGGCGGTGTGTTACAGTCTACTCTGGTCCGGTTCCCAGACTTATCCCTTTACCACATGAATGTCTCTATTGTCCAGTTCAGGACCAGATGGGAAATGCGTGGTATCCAACTCGCCAGCCCTCCGTTTTTTAATCCCAGTTTTGTGAGAAGCTGAGCTGTTGGAAATCCTGCTGTGGCCGTTGGCCAAGAGACCACAGGTGCGTTACATAAATTCCAAGCTTTCGCCAATTAAATATCAGTGTTGGCTGACCGTATACCACACGGAAGTGCCAAGTTCCATTTGCCATTTACAACATTAACATGTACAACTTTGATAGGAGACTTTATTTGGCTTTGTTGCCTAAAGCACACACTGTTGCCTAAAGATAATTCTGATGCAGCATTTTCTTGCCAATGTTAAAACTAGTGCAGTCAGATTGTCAGATGGTAAATGTCATAATACTGAATAAATAAACATTCAAACATCATGGTATTTACATAGGACTTCTGTTCTGTACTTCCCAGGGACTTCCCGTGGTATTACCCTGCTGTACTATATGATATTTCTTTGAATTCAGCTTTCTTTGCTGTGTTTGTTTTTCTTTTGAAACTGTATGCTTACCAAGGCTGTTTGTTTGATTGAAATTAAGTAAACAGTACAGTAATGGTAATATTGTGAAATATATTTAAAATAAATGTTTATTGTAATACTTTAAAATGCAGTTTGCTGCTGTGATGGCAAAAAGCCATATGGCAAAAAGTTGTGATTTTTAATAAAATAAAATAAATAAATTATTTTCAGAACATTTGACTGATTCAAGATTATGATTACTTACTACAACGTGATTCAAGTAACATTATTTTTATTAAATCATCTGGTTCAAGAGAATTCAAATTCAAAATGACAAAGTATAACAGTAGTATTATGATGTAGGCTATTACATAGTAGGCTATTATTAACAGTAAATGTTTTGTAAAAAGAAAATAACACCTTTCAGCCTGTCACCATCATGTAATCACCGGTGACAAAACATTACAGTACAAAGCGCAAAATATTATAATAATAGCATCTTTCATTCTCACTGGAACGTGCTGATGACGTATCATGTCTGCGCAAACAGGGTGCGCAGAGGTATGCAAATACATATTTTGACAGGCAGGTAGGACAGCCTATCGGAATGTTCGGACCGAACGTTTGGATTGGACGAAGTTTTTTTTGGTCCTACGCCTTCCACAGATGATATAAGTACATATACATTTAGACCACTTAACTTAATGAGTGCTATCGAGATGTGAAGAGACTTTCAACCAGCATAACAAAAAAAAGTTTTTGAACCAAATCACCCACCCTGCCTTTAAATGAAGTTCAACTTGCGTCTCATAAACTTTTGCTCCCCTGCTTGTCTTGTGTTTTTCAATGCAAAGATGCATTCTGTATGAAAAGCTGCTTAGTATTAACAATATGTTGCGGCCCTTCATAGAGCACACTCACGTGTGTAACGTTTGCTGATATTTCATTCAAAACCATGATTCCTTGATTTAAATAAAAAAATTAAACAAAATTGTGGAAAAAATTCCATTTGAATTAATCGATTCAAACAAAAAAAAATCGCCCATCCTCAAATAATCCTTCAGAAATAATTCTAATATGCTGATTTGGTGCTCAAAAACCAATGCTTATTATTACCAATGTTGAAACATTTGAGCTGTTTAATATTTTTGGGGAAAGCGTGATATAGTTTTTCAGGATTATATAAAGTTCAAAAGAGAACTGCATTCATTCTTTTTTTTAACAGTATAAATGTCTTTACTGTCACCTCTGATCAGTTCATCGCGTCCTTGCTGAATAAAGTGACTTCATATTTGGAAAGTCCTTTGACTGTGACAAAAAGGTTTGGAACCTTTGTATTAGCATAGAGATGCCCTCAAACTGAATAGACGTGGACTAAAAGCCACAACAATCCAATTTTGGATTCATGGGATCTTCATTAATGTTATTGTCTAGGTGCAGCTCAGTTCTGTGGTCATTTGTGATAGTAGTTCAGTGGGAAAATCTTGACTGAGGGTTTTGAGATGCTGGATTTGTTCATGGGGCCACTCTTCTAATATTATAGCTGATATAACCAGCATGGCAAAACTCATTACTAGGATGTGAATTGCTCTGAGCGTTTTCCTAGTGGGAAGGCCCTTCTGAGTGGCGCGGTGGCAGAGGTACGTAGAGAACACTGGGTAAATTGCATTATAGTTCTTCTCCCATTTCACCCAGCTTGTCTGATGGAATCAGCTATTGCAGAGCCACATGGATCAACAGCAGGGATGGAGGAAAGGTACAGTGGGGGCTTTTCTTCTGAAATAAGTGTGATTAGTATCAACGCAGATGACTACCTTAGAAATCCTTGTTGGGGAAAAAAAAAACATTGGACAAAGTGGGACTCAGTGGCATACCAGTCTTGTGAGCTATTTCATCCATCTGCCATACCCTCTCAGGACAAGCTAGATAGTATATGTTTCTGCATTGGGAGGGGGAGAGTGGACACAAGAATGCAGCTGCATTTGGCTTTGCTAATCCCTCAGTGTTAGAGAGAATGGACACTGTCTCTTGCTGTCCGGAACTTTGTGTTCCTCTGATGAAGGAAAAATACATTGTTGTTGGTGAGTCCATGGCTTGATGTTAGACAATGTTTCAGTCTGTCTGCAATTTTATCTGGTTAAAATACACAAATTGAGCTCAGGTTCTCGTTTGTGCCTTTTAGATTAGAGATCATTTAAAAAAAAAAAAAGCTGTTAGTAATTTATTTGCTTATTAAGGTGTCTGAATAGAATTGAATAAAATTATTTTGTGTGTGTGTTTTGACACAATAATAAAAACAATATTAATTATGGAAAATTCTTTTTTTAAGGCCCAAGCCACTAAGGCGCAGGGCCCTCTTGTTTTTCTAAGGATTATTTTTTATCAACTATCCAGGGGGTATTGGGGGCCTTAACACACAGACAGACAGGGCCTCAAAAACTCTTGAAAATGGGCACACACGTTGGAATCTGCGGCCATTAGGACGCCGCAGAGGCTGGGACCCGGGCGTGGCACAGGGGCTCTACGGCACCCCCTGGAACACAGTCAGAAAACTTGATGTATACCTCACACATACTTGCACGGATTCATATGGAACTTGGGACACATATAGATCTCATTGAGCCGAACAACTTTTGAGGGCCACCTTTTGACAAAACTTAGGGGGTTAGTTTTAGCGACATTCACCAAACTTGGTAAATACGTTGTTCTCATCAAGCTGGACAACTTTCTAATTTACAGTCATTAGCTACAACCAACAGGAAGCCGGCTATTTTGATTTGAATATGGATTTTTGGAAAAATATAGCTGTGAATTAATGCATACTCCTCAGAGGAGAATTATACTATACACACCAAACTTTGTCTACATGATGCCAAAACATTGAGGAACTTATATTGCGGATGGATTTTGGATAGATTTTGCCGTGGCGATTTATTAAAATAACAGTAAAAAATGAAAAAGCAATTGTCTTATATTATTAAAGTGCAGCTTCCAAACACTTCAAAACTTTTTACATAAAGAGAACAAGTCATTCTGATGAAATATGCATAGTTTCACGACTTTACAACGTTCTATGGATTAAAATTAAAAAACTATCAGACATCAGATCTCACTCTGCAACTCTGCCCCTGTGTGAGGAAGGGGGGAGGTGAGTGTGTGTGTGTTGAGAGGGGGGGTGAGTGAAGGGGTGGGTGAAAGAAAGAGAGAGAGAAAAGAGAAAGAGACCTTTAAACATCTCTTTATTCACCAGAAAAAAATAATCAGTAATTTTTGTTGTTGTTGTTGTTTTCGTGCATTACAGCTTAAGAAATCTCTTAGGCCTTATCCTTTTCTGTTAGTTTTAGGGACAAAAAAGTCTTAGAACCAGTTAATTTGTAGGGCACTGACAACATCATTTTATATAATTATTTTAATAGTTATGTTAATTAGAACATAAAAAAGATCTGAAGATACATAACCGTGGACTTGTACATTTTTGTGCTGCAAATAATAATTTTACACTCATGTGATACTGACCTATGACATCCCGTGACATGACATTCATCTGAATTTACATAATCTCATAAATGTAACCGTAAAACAGTTCAGCTCACAGATGAAGACTAAGCTGTAATGAAGGCAAAAATATTTCACAAATATTAGAGATCAATAAAATAGTTAAAAAATGCTTATAAATCATTAAAGGTTTTGGTAACACTTTAAAATAAGGTCTCATTTGTTAACATTAGTAAATGCATTTACTAACATGAATTAACAATGAACAATATATTTTCACAGCATTTATTAATGTTTGTTGATGTTAGTTAATCAAAATGTTCGTGTTAATTCACAGTGCATTATCTAATGTTAATAGATAAAACTACATTTTAATAATGTTTTGCTTATATTCTAAAAAAAGCTTTGAATATTACCTAACATTAATAAATGCTATATAATTATTGTTTGTTAATTAACATAGTTAATGTTAATAACTGAAACCTTATTGTAAAGTGTTACTAAAGTTTTATATATTGTTCTGTGTGTGTGTTTCACAGTCTTGATGGTTTGGATTAACCCTTTAATTGTTGTATCCCTTAAAACCAGACTGCCCGAGGGTTACTGGAAATGCATGTTTTCCTGATGCCACCAGGGTGGCGTTTGCATTGACGGCTTGGGCCCGCCATCGCTGCTTGCAGCTATATTCTTTTTCTTGAATTACATCAATTACATTGAATTTAACATAAAAAGGTAATATTTCACACACAAAAAATAAAATTCTGTCAACATTTACAGTTTTGGTGATCATTGACTTCCATTGTATGGGTTAGAAAAATTAATTAATAAATAAATGAAATAAAACAAAAAAAGATGTATTTAAATATTGTGACATTTGTTCCGCAGAATAACTCATACAGGTTTAGTACAACACAACTGTGAGTAAATGATGAATGAATTATGAATTTAAATTTTTTTTTATCTATCTTATGATGCTAATCTTTAGAGACCAAAAAAACCCAATATAAAAATAAACAAATACAAACTTTATTGTGCTGTTCTGTATTTTACCTCTGTCACCAGAGGCTATATCAGTCTGAGGGAGTCGTTCATGAATTTCTAATAGCAGCTACTCTACAGAAGTGATGGTGTTGCTGTACCGTACAGCCTGTGGTGTGACTGAGCAAATAATGTCCAACAGCCAGACCTGTTCTGTTTCCTCCATTTCAAACAACATGCTTTATGTGCTAGTCTGTTTTTGTGCTGCTTCTGTTTGTCCTTTCCATCATATTCCCACTTTATCAGTTGCAGATGGGCATATGTGAATCCATTCTGTCTCTAACAAACTTGGCTGTAATTTTCAAGTAACCCTGTTTAAAGTTGAAACTCATCTTTCCTTGAAGTTATACATCTCCAAACTGAACACACCTTTTCCAGATTTGTGCATCGCCCCCTATGGAAAGAGAAATGGTAGTGCAGGGTACATAGTTTTAATGGAACTCTGAAGTGCCTGGATTATATTTTGGGTGGCTTTTGTCTCAGGTACAGGTAGGCAATGGAAGCCCCACCTTTCATATAAAAGAGGAACTTGCCTTTTTGGTAGAGATATAACCTGTATGTTTAGTCTAGAATGCACATGCTTATTAGCTAGTCATTTTAGGTTGGTCCAGTATGACTTTTTTGGTTTTTGATTTGAGCTGAAGAAACTCATTGTATAATGGCAGTTTTGTCAAATTTTGTTGGTTATTTTAAACGTTATTCATTTGACAAAAATAAAGTAATATTGCAAAATATTATAACAATTTAACTGTTCTATTTGAATATTTTTTTCAAATGTAATTTATTCATGGGATCACAAAGCTGAATTTTCAGCAGCCATACTCCAGTCTTCATTGATGACATGATCTTTCAGAAATCATTCTAATATGCTGATTTGGTGCTCAAGAAACAGTTAGGCCTATTATTATTATCAGTGTTGAAAATACTTGTGCTGCTAATATTTTTGTCAAAACATTTTTTGTTTTTGTTTACAATTCTTAGAATATAAAATCATTTTTTTTTTCCATTCCCAAAAACAAATGTTGACTGCACCCAAACTTTAACAGTAGTTGTAGATAACAACTGTACTTGTTTACCTATTACCTGCATAGAAAACTACTTCCCAGGAACGTTACCAAGATGGCCTCAGAGTGACCTGACTTGGGTTTTTGGTTGTTTTTACAGGTTTGCACTGGTTCTTCAGTGCTCAGTTGTGTTGAGCGGTGGTCAGCTCACATACTCTGTCTCACACACACACACACACACACACACACACACACACACACACACACACACTGTCTGTCTGTGTGTTTGCGCTGCTTTGAGAGGGAGACCTTGGGGGGATGTTGGAGGGGAGGAGGGGTATAAATAGGTTATGCATGAGTTCACACCCCTCACCGTTCACAGGGCAACAGAAGACTGATGAGTGAACATGACTTTCACAGCTTCCACTGCTACTTGTGCAGGTGTGTGTATCTGCCTGAAAGAACTGTGCTCACAGTTCCACTAACACACACAGACCCTTATCTCCTCCCATCCGTCAAGGCTTTGTTAAAAAGGAGGGCTGGTAAATGGCAGCCATGATGGATTACTCACTCATTTGGCAGCTCTCTCATTTGTGTGTGTCTGAGCGTGTACGTGCAAGAGTGACAGAGATGGGAAAATGGCTAAAGTTGATTTCCTTTGCACAACAACAGTATGTGTGGTTTTTGTTTATTTGCTATTTCACACTGATTCTATTTCAGTAGCAGTTGTACACAAATGAGGGCTACTATTAAGTTTAAATTTTTTTAAATGTTTTTATTTATATATTTATTTTGTTGGGTTTCCATCCACACATTTTTTTTTGTGAATTGAAAAATATTGCATAAAAAATACAGCACGAATACTGCACATGTAAATATATTTTCCAAAGTACACTATCATTCAAAAGTTTGGGGTCAAGTTTGTTGTTGAAAGAAGTCTCTTATGCTCACCAAGACTGCATTTATTTGATAAAAAATACAGTAAAAACAGTCAATTACAATTTAAAATAAGTGTTTTCTATTTTAAAATATTTCAAAATTAGAGATGCACCGATCGATCGGCCAGGGATCGGAATCGGACGATTTTCCTCATGATCGGTGACCGGCCGGTCAGTCTCACTTCTTTCTGATTCTGAGCCGATCCGTTTTGTTACCAGCGGCACAGGCAATAACACCAGCCGCGCATTCTCGCTCTCTTCTCTCCAACGTCCCCTTCTCTCTCACACACGTCTCATTCGCTCCGGTTAAATATTGCTTGTATTGCGCATTATTTTAGTAATTCCCGCAGGTTTCGCGCTTACACCAAAAGCGTGCGCAACATCACTGATCTATATTAGTGGAGCGCACAAGCCACGCTCAGTCTCAAACAGCTTGTGAGCCACAAATACCAAAATGAGTGGCTAACTGCACCAAAACATTCAAATACATACAAAATTGTCAAAATGCCCGTCTTGGCAAGTGTTCAGTTAAGCACAGTCAGTTTTGGAACGTTAAGTAGTCGAGAAAGAGGACGCATGTTGTGTAACAGTGTATTGGGTCCGTGGATAAACTCTTAAAGGGACCGCAGTCCAATATATCTGCTGCTGTCTGTCATGTTAATCAAAGAAAAAACGACAAAGAAAATCACTTTCTGCTCTTGACTGAATATGTTTTATAACTTTAATGGTAAGCATTAATCTGTATTTAATTTTTACAATGAAGACTACAGAATTTAAAGTAATCAAATGTAAAATAACACTGGATGTGTTTTTACATTTGATTACTTTAATTTCTGTAGTATTTCTTACCTGAATAAAAACTTACCTAACCTGAAAAACTTAGTTTCATAGCTCTCTTTATTCTATTGCATTTATTTGTGCTGTTGTTTGCAATTTTTTTATTTGTTCTTATTTTATTACTGACTTTTTACTTGTGTTTTTTTTAATGAAAATAAAACTATGCGTTGAAGAAAAGTAGATTTTGTTTGTATATACGGTCAATTATAGTTCTTAGAAAGAAAATCGGAATCTGCAAAAATCGGTATCAGCAGATCACACTAACAAAAAATCGGAAATCGGAATCAGCCAAGAAAATTGCAATCGGTTCATTTATTCCTGTGATGGCAAATTGAATTTTTAGCACCATTTTTCCAGTCTTCAGCGTCACATGATCCTTCAGAAATCATTCTAATATGTTTATTTTATCATCAACATTTTTTTTATCAGTGTTGGAAAAAGTCATGCTGCTTAATATTTCAACACATGTGATAAAAATGTTGCTTTATTTGCATATTGTTTTTGTGATATTTTGTTTTCCCGTAAGTTCAGTTAAACTGGAAACATGCATGTAGCTGTTTGCTTGTTTGTTTGTTTTTTGGTACAATTTGCGTTAACCCCTATTCATGATGACATTCTGGAGCATAAAATAAGGGACTTAAGAAGATTATTTTTTTTAAGTGAAAAACAAATGTCCATCAGACACTGTATACAGGGCAGTTAAGAGCATAGATTGAAAGGTTCAGGTGTAGAATACTTCAGTTGACCTCAACACATTCATATATTTTTTCTCGCCTCGCCCCTTGGTCATCAGTAAAATGTTCATTTGCGTCATTAGATAACAATTTCTGATGCTTATCTTGTTCTGTTCAGGCCACTGACTGTTAGTGTTGTCTCCCTCAGGGGTGAGCGTATCCATTTTTGTGTGATTAAAAGAAGACGACACTTCTGACTGTGCAACACAGTGTAATATTACCTTGACGGTGAGGTCTTCTGTTTTGGTTTTTGAAAAAGGCTGTAAGATTGTTCTTCCTCCTTTTTTTATGGCACCAGCACTTAGCAGAGCAGCTCTTTAAAGTGCTACATTTGAAGTCTTGATCTTTGATTTTCTTCAAACTGACAGAACAAGCTCAGAGCTGTGCTAATGAGGTGATCTGCTTCACGTTCCTCCAGCTCCTCTGTGGTTTTCTTGTTGTAATCAATATAAATGCACTATTAAGGTATTTAATACACATTATTTGAATTAGCAAATTGTGGAGAAAGATTGAACAGAGAGGGGCAGACTATTCCAAAGCATTGGTGCCCATAATAAGGCCCTGTAGACTTCTGTGAAGAGCAGCGCCAGAGAAGATCCCTATATATATATATATATATATATATTCACAATTCATTTAAAAGCCTCTGGTGTGTAAAAATAGTAAATATCATCATGTTCTCCTGTTTTTTTACCCTAATAAAAGTTATAGGAGCATTAAATAGTTAATAAAGAAACTTCATTCTAATGCTCATTATATTACAGTTAGCCGCGCTTATGCTAACGAATAACAGCATTCAATCCGTTCAATTTCAATCCGACATTCAAATTAAAATATTGAATAATATTCATAACAGAAGCGGTGTTTCCCACAGACTTGCACTCTATTTGTGGCGGTATATATATGCAAATTCATTCTCTGCCAGCAGGAGGCGCTTGTAAAGCGGGAAATATATAGAGGTTTCCCCACTGCTATACACAAAGCAGCGCTCAGCTCACAAACGCTGCTCAGGCATTACAGGCAAGATGAAATGAAAATGACATCCATAATTTTCTGAAGACAGTCGGTTTCCTTCAGAAATACAGTGATATAAAAACACCCGCACCGGGTTTCGACTTTGACACGTGCAGTGCTCATGTTTATTCAACGAAGTCAAAGCCTTTTGGAAAATCTATTTGTGGTGGTCAGTTTTGATATTGTAATTTTTATCATATTAAAAATTAAAATGAAACTTACCTGCTTGAACTCTTTCATTTGATCTGGGTGTCTTTAAAGTAGTGATCGAACGATATTGATATTTTGTTACCGATACCAATTATTTGCATGTTTATGTGCCCGATAACCGATATGCAGAACCGATAATTATTTACTGTTATAAAATAAATAAATGACTAAGTGAAGTAAGTTCATACTTCACTTTGGTTTTTCCTCACAAAGGCTGCTCAGGCATTACAGGCAAGATGAAATGAAAATGACATCCATAATTTTCTGAAGACAGTCGGTTTCCTTCAGAAATACAGTGATATAAAAACACCCGCACCGGGTTTCGACTTTGACACGTGCAGTGCTCATGTTTATTCAACGAAGTCAAAGCCTTTTGGAAAATCTATTTGTGGTGGTCAGTTTTGATATTGTAATTTTTATCATATTAAAAATTAAAATGAAACTTACCTGCTTGAACTCTTTCATTTGATCTGGGTGTCTTTAAAGTAGTGATCGAACGATATTGATATTTTGTTACCGATACCAATTATTTGCATGTTTATGTGCCCGATAACCGATATGCAGAACCGATAATTATTTACTGTTATAAAAAATACAATATATATATATATATATATATATATATATATATATTAGGGGTGCAACGGTTACCCGTATTTGTACCAAATATTTTCCGTATGGGTCTTTCAGTTCGGTACGCAGGTGTACTGAACAAATCGTTTCATTTTTTCATTAAATTTTTTGATGTGGCGAGACAGACCGCTGTATAAATGCCTCAGTTCTAAATAGTGATCAACCGATATTGATATTTTATAACCGATACCGATACCAATTATTTGCATGTTTATGTGCCCGATAACCGATATGCAGAACCGATAATTATTTACTGTTATAAAATAAATAAATGACTAAGTGAAGTAAGTTCATACTTCACTTTGGTTTTTCCTCCTTTCAGTCATATTAAAAAAAGTGTTGAAAATTAGCATTCTTTCATGTTAAATTTAATCTTCACATTACAACAATAAAAAAACATTTTATTTAAAGCATCAGCAGCAACACTAATATTAACAATAAGCTAAATAAATGTAGAATGTTTAATGTTTTCAAATGGAGAAAATAAAGGAAAGGAGTCATATCAACTTCATTTTAAACTACAGTTTTAGTAGGTTTATAAGATGTTTAATAGGCTAAAGAGTGAAGAATAATTCACTGGATAATGTTAATTCACTGAATAATATTCTCTGGAATATTGAAATATAACAAACAAAACATCGTATTTTATTGCATTTCTCAACTGGCATGTTATATCAGAATTACTAATAATGGTTTTGTCGTTCTAGATTATGAAATGCCTGCTGACAGCGCAGTTTATCTATGCATTTACATATAACTATATTCAAACTGCGATCGCTCGTGGAGATAATAAATAAATAATTTCCATAGAGTTGCATCTATTTAGATGTTTATTAGCGAAATAATGGTTATATAGTAAATGTTAATACAATTTAGGGTGTTTTAAACAAGTGAATCTTGTTAAAAGTTACATGCTGTGGCCGTGCTGGAGCATTTCCTGAGCATCAACATCGGTGAGTGAACAGCAATATGAAAGCGGCTTCACGAGACTAATGATGAGCATAGACAACAGACAGAGAATTAAATTTAGCGTTTTTATTTCCAACATGCGCTCATTCATGGCTGTATTATTTAATTAATGCAAAGTTACGTCTTTATTGGGAGAGGACTTAACGGATTATTTTACGTGACTCCGTGAGTTCGTCTCTATTTCTTCGAGCCAAGCTGCATAAACTGCATATCAGGCATTTATGTAATACATCTAATTTGTGCATTAATGGCTATGTTAAATAAAGTTGACTAACTACAGTAAATCAAATACCCGTGCACGCCGTTGTTGTTGTCTTGTTTCCCCTCAGATGCGCTGCAATGTTGATCCTGCGCGCAATTCTCAAAACATCCACAAGATGGCGGCGTTTATCGGTGAATCCGATATTACAAAACCGATATCCGATTATTGTAAAATGCTTAAAATCGGGGGAAACTATCGGTAAATAGATATATCAGTCGATTTCTACTTGAAATTGTTTTGTTTGGTGTGTTTCCTCCTTTTGATGTTGCCACGTCTCAGTGCTTTTATGAAGAGAGTGGATCTGCGCACCTTTCGGATAGTGCATCAAGAACCGGGTTGACCGGGTACTCGGTACCACCGGTACTTAAAAAAACCTGGTACCGTAACATTTTAATTTTTTTAGTACCGACATGATATCAAAGTACTGGGTCTTTTGACAACACTAATATATATATATATTACAGTAAGTCCATGCAAAGCTTAAAAAATAAACTCTTCAGTCAATTATGTATTTCACAGGTAACCAATGAAGGCTAGCACAGGCAATATGTGTTCTCCTTTTATTTTTTGTCCCTGTCAAAAACTGAGCTGCAGCATTCTAAACCACTTGTAAGCGTCAGAGAGAAAACTGATTAATTCCAGCATACAAACTTTGCAGTAATCTAGCCTATAGTAGAAATAAATGCATGAACAAAAGTCTCCATTAAAAGTGAGAAAAGATTTTAGTTTACGCAGCCACCTTAGCTGCAGAAGAAAAAAAACTGGCTCTGACTACAGAAATAATTTGTTTGTCAAATACTTCTGGATCTAAAATGACACTGATGTTTTTAAACTGGTGAACTTATGTTTGCTTGAAAGGGTGCCAAAGTTCCAGCAAAAACTGCCTGACAATTGTGAAGGGCCAAATAGCATAACATCATTCTTATTCTCGTTTAGCTGCAGGAAGTTTTTTATCTATCCAACTTTTAATATCACTTAAACATGCTAACAGGGGAGTCAAAGAGTGAGATTAAGTTGGGTGTCATCTGCAAAAACCTGATAGGAGGCCTCAAAAAATGTGACCCTGGACCACAAAACCAGTCTTAAAGGGGTCATATAATGCTGCTAAAAAGAACATTATTTTGTGTATTTGGTGTAATGAAATGTTTATGCAGTTTAAAGTTAAAAAAACAATTATTTTCCACATACTGTACATTATTGTTTCTCCTCTATGCCCCGCCTTTTTGAAACGCGTCGAGTACACATCTGGATATTTGGGTTAAACTGTTCTGGAACAGTGTTGTAAATACAACTTAACCACTGATTTGTAGTCCTGTCCTCTTTTGGAAGACCAAACTAAGTAGTTTCGCTTTCACAACGAAAAACATGGTGGCCTAGCGTGAGTTTAGCGTGAGCTGAGGCCGGGCTAGAGTGAGTAGAGGCGGTGGGGTCGAGAACGGTTGGGGTATATTTGTAGCAATAGCCAAAAATACATTGTATGGGTCAGTTATAGATTTTTTTGATCTTTTATGCCAAAAATCATTAGGCCATTAAGTAAAGATCATGTTCCATAAAGATATTTTGTAAATTTCCTACTGTAAATATATAAAAACTAAAATTTTGATTAGTAATATGCGTTGTTAAGAACTTCATTTGGACAACTTTAAAGGCGATTTTCTCAATATTGAGATTTTTTTTTTCACCCTCAGATTCCAGATTTTCAAATAGTTGTATCTTTGATATGCGTTGAGCATAAATCTCAATTTCAAAAAATGTACCCTTATGACTGGTTTTGTGGTCCAGGATCACAAATGTCATGAAGCAGGAAGCATATATAAGGAGAAAAAGGTTTGACCCAGGACAGAGCCTTGAGGCACACCACAGGAGATAGGAACTGTAGGTGATAAGATTGCTCCAATTTCCACCAAAAAACTCCTTTTAGTAAAGACAAAATAAGTTTACTGCAGCTCTATGGATGCTGACCTCAAGTTTTCGTCTATTTAGGAGAATGCAATGATCAGTGGTGTCAAAAGCAAGTCCTGCTATACAAGGATGGAACAATTACCAGAATATACAAATAGCAGGAAGTAATTTGCTACTTTTAAAAGTAGATTTATTGCAAATGAAATGAGATTTAGTACAACATTCTCTAGAATTTTTGACAAAAAGGTAATTTTGAAATAGGCCTGTAATTAATTGGATCAATAGAGTCAAGGTTTGTTATTTAAACAGTGGCTCAACTGCAGCATGTTTAAGACAGGATGGAATGGAGCTTTTGTAAACCGGGATTACGATAAGGAGTACACTAGATGAGACATAGTCAAGTACCTCCTTGAACAACCATATTCTCATTAAACATTCTAATTATTTTTCCCAGTTTGGGTGGCTTAGCTTTAAGAGGAGAAACTTAATTTAAGATAGCTGTACAAAAAGTATTGAAACTGTTTACCAGCTCTTCGGCATCTAGACTATGTGTTGCCAATACAGTAATTGGAGAAATTGAAAAAGCAGCCATAGTTCATTGAGCAAGAACTAGCTAGTGGAGTCTAGGGTTGCCCCCTAATAGTTGACTAATTGTTAGTCGACCAGAAGAGGCTTGGTCGACCAAAATTTTATTAGTCGCTTAGTCACAAAAAAAAAAATCCACATTGGCGAAGTCACGCAGATCGTTAACGACTGGTCTATGGTAAGACCGTACATCCAGCAGGACATCCAAACACTCGCCTATCATTCATCCACCACAAATATGGCTTATCATCTGAAATATGTAAGTATTAGCAACTTTACATGGCCGCTCAATCTAATGTTAACCTAGAGAAATGTGTGCTGTTCAAGTGGCTGTGCGGAAGCTGAACAGCAGCGTGCTCACCGCTGGACAGATGGAGGCACCGGTGCTCTCACTTGCTCTTAAAATAATCCCTCATTTTTGGTCATACAGATAAGAATAATACATCTTTCAAATCTGCAAAGACTCTACGTTTATTGGTGTGCACTCACAATAACAACAAAATGTGCTTTTGTAAAATAATGAAAGCAAACAGGATGTGCTTTCTTCCGTCTTGGTCTGTTAACTTGAGCGTGAAACTCCGTGTATATCTTTGCCTTACAGATATTAAAAATATATCTATAGAGTGTGAAATGTCTACTTTCAAATGGAAAACAAAAAATCTCAGATTATGTAATCCATGTGATACATGCATACAGACGCAATATTGTGGAGATGACGAGTCATAGTCATATATTTCTTCATTAAATAACTTATAAAGTAATTTGAAAACCTTGTGTGAGACATAATTTCACAAACAACGTGAGTGAATCACCGCTCGGCTTCAAATCACATCGTGTCTGTCTCTGAGTTAATTTTGACAGCAAATTTTGATTTAGTTTTAGTCATAGTCTTTTGACTAAAATGCCATTTTGTTTTAGTCATATTTTAGTCATCTGAATTGTTTTTTAGTTTTAGTCGACTAAATATCATAAGATTACAGTAATTTTAGTCAGCTAAAATCTAATGGGTTTAGTTACAGTGCATTTATTAAGCAATTGTCTAAAATGTCCAAACTCATATAGGTTTGATATTAAGGTTTTATCATGATAGACACCGATTTATCTGCGGTGAAACACAACATACCTTTATGTTAAAATTCAATAAAACCACTTCTCATAAAGAACAAGAACATTGTCTTCTTTTTAATGAAATACCAATGGTTATATAGGCTAATTATGCATTCTTTATAGCAACTTGTTCACCATATTCTTCATTCTTTCAAGCAGACATATTTATTTCTATAAATAAAGTGATTCAACTTTAGTGCTACTAAAGTTTTTCAGACAAGAGCAGTGCATGATTTTCTGTCTTTCATTTGTTGCTTGGTTAACATCAATGACTCGGACAATAGCAACTAAATGAAGCTGCTATCCCAAATGCACAGCTGCAATGGATGCAATGTACTGATACACATTCTCCCTACCGTTTACGTCCACTTAAGAAGTAAGCAACTGTGTTTACGTGAATACTCATCAAAATGGACAATTCGACATAATTTTGTATGTAACTCTCCGTTCATGCGACGCGAAAGAGTACTCGCGCGCTGTGAGACGCGCTTTCTGTGTGTAGCCTATGCTTCAGTGTCTGCGCTCAAAATACCGGACCAAATTGAGTTCTCTCTTGCGTCGTCAGATTTATCCATATGTCTGCTCTTCTCTTACTCCCACATATTGAAATTTTTTTATGTTTTATGCGACATGCAGCAATGTTAGCTTATGTCCCGCTGGTTCATATGTACGCATCTAACCTCAGAACCACGCAGCAGATTCGTTCTGAATGAATCTCTTCCCAAATCGTCCCTTCCTAATATTTCCGTCTCGTTTTTATTCGTTGATGGAAATGTCAATAGATTTACGTCATCGTTTTTGTCATTCAAAAAGAGTTTTAGTTCGTTATCGTCTCATTGTCGTCGGTGAAAAAAATGTTGTTGACGAAAATTGACAAATTATCCGTCAACGAAATGAACACTGGTCTGTCTATAAGCAAGCTTCACGCTGCACAGCTTACACAGGAATTGTCACTTGCACAATCGCGGCAGTGTCACATCGTCACTAAAGTTTATAAATTGCATTACTTTTAAATTCTTACCAGTGTTTATCCATTCAGCGCTCGCGTGCTGTCCTGGAGACCATGCGCTTATGCACACTCACAGCGCACACACATAACGCCAGGTTCACATTACTCCATTTGCAGTGCATAGGTGCTGCATATTTTCTCCGCGCTCATGTTAACGGATTAAAGCGTTCACTGCACACTGTTGCGTTCCAGGAGTGGTGCGTCTGCAGCAGAGCAGAGATCGTTTCCGCACCGAGTCTATTGCTGTGCTGCAAGCGCTAAATTAAAGTAACAGCACATTGTTTGCAGTAAATATGAACATGGATTAATACGAAAATGTAGTAATTACACCATAAAGACATATTATTAAAGTCTACTGTTTTTCACAGTCAAAACATATGGCATAGGTGGTAGGCATTCGTGGAGGTAGGAAAACAAAGTTCTTTATGGACCGCACAATTGCTTGTAATAAAGATTTAAATGCAAAAGAAAAAGCAGTAGATCTGACTATTTCTGTCAATGGTAAGTTTGTGATAACATAAGAAAATGAATTAAATGTTTAGTCACTTACTTGATCAACTTAATATATAAATCTAAGTGAATCCAAAAGAAAAGCACATTGAATAATGTGTTGCTTATATTTATCGTTTAAACATGTCTGTGAAAGATTGTATTACTGTACTATGTAAAAAAAGAACTGCAATGCTGAAAAAGCATTTTCAGTGGCAATGTTTGGATTTGAAATCAAAATAATGGAAAAATGTTGTGTTTGTGGTAAAGAGCCACGGATCAGTAGCAGGCTCCTGTGTGAAAGCTGCTTCCCCTCTCACAAGAGTCACCTAAGAGGGGAATTCCCCCCATTTTCAAAAATGAAATTCAGGCCCTGAATAAATGTCTAAAAATCCTGATTGGAGTATCACTATAAATAGATATAAATGATAAAATGAAGGCTTTAAAAAGATCGGTATCGGTGATCGGTATCGGCAGATACTGCTTTCTGTGATTGGTGATCAGCCTCAAAAATCCTGATCGGAGCACACCTAGTGCTACATATATGTGTCCAGTTACAGGCTTTGTTGAAGCATCAAAGCTGCAAATTAAGATGAATGGTGTAAGTCCTGAGAGGTGTGGTTTTCTGAGAGAGATCTCCATCCTGTCATAACTGCAACTGCGTCGGAGAGATGCGGGTAAAATTTCTGCTTTTTAGCACATCATTCAAAAGTCTGGGATCTATACGATTTTTTAAAATTTTTTATTCAGTATCATTATTATTAAAATAAATGCTGTTATTTTGAATGTTCTGTTTGTTAAAGAATCCTGAACAAGAATTTATTAAAAAAATATATATATTAAATGTCATACTTATAAAAGTTATTAAAATGCTAATATAAATAAAAGCTAATAAATGCTTATAATTTTAAGATACTGATATCAAGTCCATCTTATATTTCTGAATTCTAGTAATTCTATATTCAGTTTTAAATGCTAGATTATGCATATGTATGCTATAATGGCACATTAACGTTACAGTTAAATTAACTTCAACAGTGCTCCTAATTTTAACTCAGAGGCGCGAGTCCTTATGGGGAAAAAAAAAAGTTAGCGTAGAGCCCTGCTGTGAAGTCGGTCTGAAAGCCGTGCCTCAGCCGCCTCGGGTTTCTGCTCTTTGGTTTGCCTCTGCCTCCAGTTGCTCGCCCGTTGAGGAGAATTTCTACCCTTTGAAGCCCCCCTGCACCACCTCTCTCTCCCCCCTCGTTGCTCTTCGTGGTGTCTCTGGCCTTTGAAGAGTCAGAGGACGAGAGGGCTGCAGCGTTTTCAAAGTGCCTGATGTCGGTTCATTTCCCCATTTTAATTGGGCTATCTAAATGCATCCCTGGTTTGTCAATACCCGCCGGGGTCCCAGATAAAAATGATTTGTCTGCCGCATTCAGCGACACGCTCTGCCTCTCCCCTCAGAGAATGCAGCCCATGAGATGTATGGATTAATGTAATAAAGAATGTGTGTTGTTTATAATTTTTTAATAGCAACAGAGAACAGCGGTCTAGGGCTGCTCTCTTTTTCGAACTGACTGCGGTTGTATCGCGAGTAGGCCTAGTACTTTTGTTGGCCCTAGTGTGATTGCTGGGCTATAGCATTTGAAAATATGATCATGAATTAGATGTATTGCTGGATTTATAACATGAATATGTTTATAAAATGAACAAGATAATTATCAATACATAATGAATGTAGAATGAAATCGTATTTCTTTATTATTTTGCTGTATGTGAGCAGACACAAATCATATAACAATAACATTGAAATTACTCTCAATAATAATGAGCCTCTCTGTGATCTCGCCTACATTTAATTATGGTATTGTAATCAACAAAATCTTAATTTTATATTTAATTGTGCATGCTTTTGTTTTTTACATTTACTTTACATTTCTTTTGCCATCATCATATAGCACTCACTTAAAGTTAATCTTCAAAAAATATGAATAATTTTATAAAATACTGTTAAATGTAAAATATATTCATACTTCTATCAAATTGTTTCATATTTATTATTGTACATGATAATGTCGTGTTGCCTAAATTCACATGTAGTATTTATTTATTTCTGAAATGTGTTTACAAAAAAAGAGGATTGAATTTTAATATCAGACATTTATAAGTTATCAGTATAATATGAAAATAATTATAGGTGTATTATTGGTATTGGACAGAATTTTAATATATTCCTTAAAAATAAAATAAAAAAACTCAACTAAATTAAATTATTATACAACACCATATGTCTTACTAATAATTTATTATGGTGCAGCAACTTAATTATTATTTTTTTACTTTTTATAATAATAATACGTTTTTTTTATTGTTTACATTTTTTTATTGTTAAGTGTGAATCCTTTTTTCCCTGTTGCTTTTAATGTCATATTTCAGCAACTGTACTCATTCTTGTGGTGCTGTTAACCAATCAGAATGATGATATCATTAACCAAACAGAATCATGATATCATTTACCTGGCACTCCAGAGTGATTTGTCACATGACATCTACAGCTCAGGTAATTGGCTCAAAAAGTACAGTCTTGCCAGGACCAAAGATATGGCATTGTTCGCCCTGCATATCCAGACGCAGAGTCTCTCTCTTTTTTTTTACAACAGCCTCAAATCCGCAATCATGCCGCATCACAAGTGCACAGAATTGGAAGTACTGAAGGTGGCCTTGCTGAACTCTGTGTGCCTCTCGTACTTTACTTGGACACACACAAACACACACGAGGTCAGTTTACCAAGCACAGAGTCTTATCTCAGTGTGCTGTTTTTTTCTCAGCACTTGTCACTGAGTGCGTCAGCCCCTTTCACTCTGCTTGAAGCTCCATTATCTTTAACCGCCCAGCGAGTGAGTGCCGTACCTTCCCTAAGACCCCGTATCTACATTCAGATGTAATAGGACTGTGTGACGGTGTTCAATATTGATGGAGCACTTTGCATACACAGTGGAGGAGGTGTGCTGTTACTGTGGGTTTAGTCTCCTCTCCAGACTGAACCTCTGTGGATTCAGTCGCTGTATGTGCGTTTGTAGCCGTTTCACAGCTGTGCGCGCTTACACAGGTGCTTCCCAACTGTTGTTTACAGTGACACAACTGAAGCACTGAGAAGGAGGGATGAATTTAAAAAAGAAGGTAGGCTAATTCTGACTTGCAACCTGTCGAGGATTGCTTCACATTAAAAATCAGGCTAGACTTAGTTTTCTAATGATTACTGCAAAAGCTTCACCATTGTGACCAGATTTATAAAAAATGTGTTAAAGGGGTCATATGATGCTTTTTTAAAGATCATTATTTTGTGTATTTGGTGTAACAGAATATGTTGACATGCTTTAATGTTCAAAAAACACATTATTTTTCAAATACTGTACATTATTGTAGGTCCTCTATGCCCCGCCTCTCCCAAACGCTTCGTTTTCGCAAAGACCCTCCTTCCGACAAGCGCAGTCTGCTCTGATTGGCCAGCTGACCCAGTGCATTGTGATTGGCCGAACACCGCAAGCACTCGTCGGAAATGTAACGCCCCTTACCATAATCACAAGCTTCATCTTTCAAAATAAAAGTTAAGGCAGTAAATAATGTCATTAGTTTTACCATCAGTTCAAGCCCGAAAGGGGAACAGACACA
>NW_015506108.1:363305-387505 GCF_001515645.1 Sinocyclocheilus grahami | reverse complement strand
ATCTATCTATCTATCTATCTATCTATCTATCTATCTATCTATCTATCTATCTATCTATCTATCTATCTATCTATCTATCTATCTATCTATGTGTTGATTTACTGAAAACAGAATGATTTTCAAAATACAAATTGTGCATTATTGTGGATCCCCTACTCCAAAAATTCCCACTTACAAGAACCAATTGACATTTTCATTTGAGTTTTGGCAGACTGGGAGTGTGGTGATATGGAAGTGAAATGGCTAACGGAAGCTTTGCTCTTGCTTTTCTTTCAGTACGGCAGGGTCATACCTGTTGGGACATTAAACATGTAATGTCAAATTGAACTCGCTTTTCCATTTTAAATTGGGCAGGCGTCACATATTCTTGTACACGTAAATGCAAATTACAGGACTTGCAATTGCCTTTGATTTCATCATTCACACAAATTATGCATGCACAAATAGGACACGCGTATGCAAATTTTGTTATGCATTGTTACATTATACTTTACAGTGTACAACATAACTATATACAATCAGTCTGCAACAGATGATGCTCATGTTGTGAGTTGACGCATAATGATGAGTATAAATGAGGCTATGATGAGCACGTTTAAAATAACACTTTCTTTCATCTTTGTTTTTCATCACCCTCATGGCTTTACAACAACTGTTTCAAAAGCTAGTGAGCTGCCTCACACTTTATCCAATACATAAAAAATTCATCCTGAACATCATGTAATTTTATATATTACTGATTTGCAGTGCTCTTAGGCAACTACTCCACGTCACACTCACAGCGCTTTGCAAGTGACGCAATTGCTGTGTCTCATTTAGAAGGCTGTGCCCTCCAGAGGTCGAATCCTCTGTAGGATGCATATACGAAGTGTCCTCAACCTAGAATTAAACGAGACGGCCTTCATAGGACAGGCGGAAAAGGAAACAGGAAGTATCACGTTGCTTTGCCAACACATTTAGAGCATCGTTGCGCTCCCACACTACTTAAATGAAGGAAAAGTATTTCTAAATTTGGAAAGTAATTAGAAAAAAAAATGCTTTTACTTGTTTTATTTTGTTCAATGTTTGAGGAGCTGCAGCGTACCCACAGCAGACATCTGTTAGAGAAAAAAAGGAAGAGGATTTTAAAAACAAAGTTTATCCGTTTTTACCGAGGCGTTTTAAGGTAAGTTGTAAACACCACATCCGCTGCTTGTTTGTACATCTGCCGGCGCCAGCATTTTTCAAATTAACAACGGTTGTTTACGGCGATGCAAAGAATTGTGGGTTATCTGTAGCAGCGAAGGATACACCTCATGCATCCTCCGAATTCCTGTGAAAGAAGGTCGCATACGAAGGTCGCATTCGGAGTGTCCTACTTGCTTTTCTGAAATGAGACCACCTCGATGACGTATGCAGCCTTCGAATGCGACCTCTGGAGGGCACAGCCTTCTAAATGAGACACAGCGGATATTGCTATTGATTTCCTGTAGTTTGACATTAGCATGGTGCTAAGCTAACAGTGTGATGATCTCAAATTAATTAAAATGCATAGCACAGACAGATATGAGGAAGAAATATTTTATTGATATTTTTCAATTGTTTATTTTTGATATGGCTCTTAAATAGCTTGTTACATGGCAGATTCGAATGGCTATTGATTTCAGTATGGTTTGACTTTAGCATGTTGCTGAGTTCTCATTGTGATGCTATGAGTAAAAATACAGAGCACATACACATACAAAGTATTTTATTGATACTTATAAGTATTTTATGAAACATATATTGTCATGTCATGCCAGGCTCACCTCTATATTAATTTCTGTAGAGTTTGATGTTAGCATTTTGCTAAGCTAACAGTGTGATGCTCTAAAAGGAATATAGGGTATATGTCGAACATCACCTGACCAAACCCGGAAAACAGGTCTCATTGCTTCCGCTTGTCGGAGAACGTGTTAACAGCCGTATTAAATAATAGCGATATCTATGGACTTTTAAGATAATCAGTTAAACTAGCTAGCTGTTTTTATTGTTGACGTTTTATTCAATTTGTATATCTAAATGTGAAAAGAATAAAAATAAAAAAAACTTTTAGATGTCAGTCCGCATATGTGATGGACATTGGTTATGATCATCATTGGTATCTACTTTGAAGGCATCTTGAGTAAAACTGCTTCATATTTAACTAAGCATATGCAAACCGCTTGAACCGGAAGCGACGAGACCCGGTTAACAGAATACGGAAATCTGTTGCGCATAACTCTTATAGCATGCACTTATGAAGTAAAATATCCCATTTCTAATTAAACTGACCTATTTTTATTGATACTTTTTAGTACTTTATGAACCAATTGTTATTTTAATTTCTCTTGCATCAGACATTTCAGATTTTTTATTTTATTTAGCCTATTTTTTTTTTTTTTCACTGAGCTTGTCACGTTGCATTCTTGCTGTTTTCACAAAGTATACATGTAATGCTGCCTTAAAATTAGGTTTTGGAACAGGGCAAATGTCTCCCATGTGAATTAAGATTCGGAGAAAGGGTTAGATAATTATCATTCAGTGCAGTTCATGAATTTCCATGAATATGTGGTTTGTTTTGTTGTTTGGTACTTCATTTGGTCAGAACTATTAACATTCCATACAAAGCTTTGGGAACCTTTCCAGTGATCCATTGCCCAGCTCTTGTGTCTCATGTGAGCTCTCTTAGAAAGCACAATTGGGTTGCCCTGTTGGTAGAGTAACCCATCTGAACACTGGAATTGTGGGTAAGGTGTCAGTAAATTGATTTAAATTACAGGGAGGGCGCTGGTGGGTATTAAGTAATTGATAGCTGTGCTGGGCTCTCCGTCTGCACTAACGACTTCATCGTAAAAGCTAAAGCTGTTTCAAACGGTCGTCCGCTGAAATTAACGGCTCACGGGGCCAGGCTGTAGCCTGCGGGCTATTTCAGTCATTCTTTTATCTTGCCATGTGATGGTTGAAAAGCCCTCGGAGAAAGTGGGGCAGGAAGGGCAACAGGTGTGGCATGGCATTCTTAACCTCTTTCTTCGGTTACCCCGCGGTTCGCCCTCTAGCCGCTTCACCAGCACGCATGGAGGATGAATAGAAACCGCTTTCCCTTTTTTGACATTGTGGTGGTTTGCAGTAGTGAAGACGCCACGCAGATACAGTGTGCCTGGGTTTTCTCTGGGGGTGGTGCAGCGGAGGGACCATTGTGGATATAAGTGTAATTATGCCCTAGAAAGCAGTCTCTAATGTTCACAATGTCTCTCCTCCAGAGGAGCCTGAAACTCTCAGAGCGATACCTTGTCCTGGTTTCTTATCCGGAGGCATTGTTCACGTGACAAGAGGCAGAAGTGAGAAATGTGTTGTGAGAATAGTTTTAATGTCTTCTTAAGGATGTTTCAAGTTAGTCTGAGTGCAATTTTCCTATTCTTGTTTTTTTTGAAAAATTTCTTTTTTTTGTACATACAATGAAAGTCAGTGGGGTCCAAAAGCAGTCAAAACATTCTTCAAAATATCTTCCTTTGTGTTTCCCAGAAGAAAGTAAGTCATGCAGGTTTGGAATGGCATTGAGGGTGAGTAAATGGTGACAGAAATCTCATTTTTGGGTGAACTATTCCTTTAAGCTACTCAGAGGTAATGTAGGTTATGCTAGATACAGTCATTTTGAAGCAATGGAAATTGTATTATTGATTATGTCATGTCAATATTTAGTCTACATGCACAAATGGAATGTAATGCATCTATATAATTACCCGTGAAATGAAAACAAGTATCTCCAATAAAAATAGACTGTGACAGATTTAGGATCTTATAACCTAGTCCCTATGATGATGGATAAGGATTATTTGTAGCCCAACCTCTGTGTAAGTGTATTAAATCATGATTCCATCGTAACATAATTAATCATTAACATTTAAGTCCCGGCAAGTTTCCTGATGAGTCGTGAACACATGGGCACGCACGTACAACCTTTGCACACAGGTGAGTAAAAACAATCCTTTAGCCCATTTGCCAGGAAAGTACTCCGAGAGCCCCTGTTCTGACATCACACTGGCTCCACCCAGACTGACGCCCACTCACAGCTCACAGTGTGTGAAGAAGCTTCCCTCAGGAAGGACTACAATCAACTCTCTCCACAATCAACAAGAGTTTTACCACACCACTGGGGAAACTACTGAAACAAGTTAACATGTATGAACTGTGGAGAAAGACACAACTCGTTTGATGTCAGTTATACACTTACTGGATTGAATATCAAGGGGAAAAAAGCTCTGTGTCGTCTGTTCCACTTGAAACCGTTAACAAGGATCTCCCCACCTGGATGATACGTGTGTAAGGATTTGAATATTGTGGTGATCACTCTTGGGGATAACAGTCGAGGGAAGAAGGAAACATTCAGGATTTAAGTAAAGGATTACTTTCTCTCACATTTCCTCTGGATATTTTTTAATTTTCATATTGTAATGGGTAAGTTAAATCAACACTTGCAGTAATCTAAGTTATATCGTTGTTGTTTTTTTACAACAAAAAAAATATATATATATTGAATGAAAAGTACATAGATCACTTTTTTCTTCTCTTACACTGGTAATTTTTAAAATGCACTTGCCTAAAGTGAGTAAGTAATCCCTTAACTTTGTTCCACTATTGAGGTTTTCTTCTGCTCCTCCCAAAGGACTTTTTTCCCTCTCTCTTTTGTCCTTTTATTGTCACTTGTTAAACCAAAACAATACTTTTACTTTGACTCTATTGGCTACCTCTTTGGCACATTGCCTCTGTCTGGTGAGAGTCCTCCTTTGGGGGGGGGGGGGGGGTGTCAGGGTACTTTGAATAGCCGTGGAGTGTCCCCTAGCTACCACTGATATAACCCGCTGTGTGACCACATGAAGTCTCGGCCCAAACGACCCGTTTTTCCAGTTGTCTTAGTTGTCTTTATTTTCCTGCCTGATCCTGTCTTAACTTTCTGGATGGTTTCTGGCCCGACGAGTTTCCTTTTTTTTTTTTTTTTTGGCCAGCTCAGGAGAGACTACACCATTGATTAAAGGTGACAGAAGAAAATTATAGGCTTTGTTGTGTGTTGTAACGTTGTTGAAATAGCTGTCTCCCTCATAACTCCAGACGTTATTGGAGACGGATGAAAATTGTGTCTGCTTGAGATATATTTTATGAAAGTCGGGACCATTTTAAAAAAACATCCCTGTGAAATTAATGTACGTTTGGCTCTTTTACCTGTGTGCGGTAGCTCAATACAACGAGCAAAGTGAGGGTTCCTTGCTCAACTTTGGGTGCTTCTTTATCAGGAAAAAAGGTGCTTCCAGTGGCTTCTTTCTCTCTTAGTTTTCTGAAGGTGGAAAGTTGGGAAGGGAACAGAGTGTAAAGATAGCACGTCTGTCTCACTTTGTTTATCATGAAAAGCTGAGACCTCCTGGGGCTGTGCCTCAGAGAACCGAGAGTTGCTCTCTCAAAGTTGTGCAAAATTTGAACCATTACTCTCTCTTAATCATTCACCGGCACAAACTTGCAACTCTTAAATGGGGCGGGGGGTGGAGAACAGAGCCTGATAAAAGCTTTTTAAAGGAAAAGTTTCTTGAATCACAACTACTCTGATCTTTGCATCTACTTCTGCCCACCTCTGCATAAAAAATAAAAAACAGGAGCCCAACAGGAGTTTTTGGTCTTATCGGTAGTGGCCGACCCCCTCGTCGGTCACTCTTGACCTCCCACAAACAGGCTAGTGACCTGAAATTCTTCTTTTACAACTCTGTCACAGTCGTGTCGCCAGCTGCTCTTCTCAGTAAAGTGTGGGATCACACCAAAGAGCGAAGGCCTCAACAAACAACATGACAAATAATGTTCTTGTGGTGACATTTTTCTGTGTTTGAAGGTGGCAGTTTAAGCTTTGGGTGGAATAACATCAGTGTTGTTATTTTATTTAGAATAAATTCATTTGCTGGTCCCACTGAAATGTCAGATTATTTAAAAAATGTTGTAGTGCAACTTTGAAATAGGTTTTATATGAGTAAAGTGTAGTTGAATAAGTGTAATTGAAGTCTTATTAGAATGATAATTTTGTATAATTAAATGTATTTATCTTTGCTATGACTGTAACCTAAAACAAATAATGTAAACCGGTTTTCCCAGATGAGGGACATTGAAATGACAGTGGAATAGATTTTCCTCTTCATTTAGCTGGTTTATATAAACGTGTGCTGTGTGATATCTGGCATACATTTAAAGAAATTCCTTGTTATTTATACATCTTGTGTCATTAATGATCACTTGAGAGTTTCTTATTCAGCGTGCCACATTTTTTTCATGGTTTGTCTATTGAGAGAAAGTCTAGTGGGTCATGACGGTATCGTCATAGTCATTCAGTGAATCTCTGGGATATGGAGGGAATCTTTGGGAAATGAGGAACCGTGAGTGTTTGAGATTTTTTGTGAGAAGATACTTTTTTTGTGTGTGTTCCAGAAAAACTTATATTTTTCATAAATAGTAAATAATACTTTTTTTGTTTCTTAAACAAAAGCAATTTTTATTTATTAATTTATCATTTTTATTAATGTCAATGTTTATTTATTTATTTTTTTAATTTATTTTCAACAGCTAGAAATTATACAGCTATAATATATCCATGAAAGCTATTTATAAATACTTTTGGCACACAGTCCAACATTTTGCTGATTGTTTTATTATTATTATTATTATCCAATAGAGCCAAGTGCCTTTTCCATCAACTGGCCCAAAACACTCTCTCACTGACCTTGGGCCAGCAGGCTGTCCTTATTATTGAGTCCTGTCATACATTATTGGTTACTGTCCCTGGCAGCCACAGTGAGATGGTGCAGTTTTGCTCCAGTGATGTGCTCAGACAGGGCTGGAATGGTGCATGTGAGATCTAAGGGCTACATTTGGATTTGAGAAACATCACAACTGTAGTAACACTGACCTCATAGTTTACTGATTAGCCACACACTATTATGCCTTTTCGAATATTACCTTTCATGCAGTGTGTCATGTAGCTGTATGTGAACATAAACTATCTGCAAAGTTGTGAAGCCGACAGTGCACGATATATAAAGTTATTGTCTATCAAAAAAAAAAGAGTCGGCTCGCAATCGCCTAAACGAGTCATCAGGAATTCAAATCGTATTCTGTTACGGCTCTACGTCACGAAGGAACACCTTTGCATAATGTCTGCCCACATTCTATGTCGCCAACTTGCCCACCCACAAACACAGTAAAATATCCGTGTGGTTAGCATCATGTCGAGAAGACGCTGTATCCTACGCTGTGAGAGTAAATTTGTTTTATCACATCTTATAATTACCACAAACTTGTTAACACTTGACACTTACCACGGAGAAACGTCCTACTCCAGTCGTGCTTGCGAATCAGTCTCTTGTCGATCAGCCACTTCAACCGTTTCATCATCAGACTCCGGCTTGAATTGGTAAGGTACAATCGATACCATCTTTTCTATGTATTGACAAGTCTCCAGGCCTGTCACTCCGTCATGGCAATGGGCATTTCGTTTCTGACACTCGCTGTATGCGGTAGACCTATCCAGAGCCAATCTCTACAGAGACGCTCCTCAATCTCTACGTCTCTGGACCAATCACAAAGGACTGCGCCATCTGACCAATCACAGCAGTGAGGGCTCACAGAAAAGGGGGGTTTAGAGAGACTGATTCTTTGAACTGCTTCGCACGAGTCGTTTACGAATCTTTTAGAAATGAGGTAAAATTAAATCAATTTTTTTTTTAGAAAACTAACGTGTTTTTTGACCATGCATGCATGTAAACCTGTTTTAGGAGACTCATAAAACAATATTAGCAACCTTAAAAATGGCATAATAGGGGCACTTTAAAGAATGCTTTGTTTAAAGACGGTGCCTTTTGTTTAGAGTAAAGCTCCTCTTTTTGTCACCGACACTTCATTGAATAGAGTGTGATTATCTCTATTGTTCAAATAATTTCTCTTTGAGAGCCTTGCAGTAATTAGCATTCACAAACATGCATCTCTAACTCCAAGTGCTCACCACTCAAATATCCGTATTTTATGCCTGTTAATATTAATCCAAACAGCAAAAGTCAAATCCGCTATTAAGAGTACAAATTAAATTTTATGACACATTTAATATTATGAGAGATGGATCTGAAATAACCGCACAAATCCTCTTTATTAAAGAGGACATTACCCTGCGGACACAGGAACTAATTTTGCTCCTAAATCATCTTATGGACGTGCTGATTGAAACACCTCCATTTGGCGGAGTCTAAATGTTTGTAATAACAGTCAGGGAGTGGTCTGTCGGTGATAATCCCAGGTCTTTGCATGACTAGAGACTTTAAGTGGTTTGAGTGGACCTCTGAACTGTTAATACTTTGCAATTTCGTCATGGCAGAGGCAAACGTTGCGTCAGAAATAGATTGTATGTAAATATGTAGGTTTTCATGTCCCTTAACTTTTGGCTGGGGTGTTATTAATAGAAAGCTTTATAAATCTAACACTTGCTATACTTTTCGTATTTTTTATTTGATCTCTGTTGTGAATAATTGCAGCTGTCACAAAGCGATGCAAGGAGTCTTTGAATAAGGCAAAGCCTTTAGGAGGTTTGCTGAACAAAATTTTCTGACGCTTTTTCAAACCCAACACCATTATTAGAGGTGTAGACAATACTGGCCAAAGCACGCACACCTCGGGAGCCACAACTAATAATAGTGTGAGGATAATACCTGTCAGAGCTGTTTGTTCATTTGCTTTATATTACCTTTAGGGTATATGACGCTCTGTTTGTGAACGAGAAAACATTTCATTTCTTTGCTAGACAATTGAATTCACCCCCAACCCCGACCGTGCAACAGCAATGTCATTAGGTATCAACAGCATTAGTTTTCATGATGAGTGGCTCTTTCCCCTGCTTTAGTCATCCTCCTCCCATCCCCAAAATGCTTTGCACAGCAAGATCCCCGGAATGTGATGACTTGTTTTGGATATGCGAATGAGAATTAATTAATTTCGTTACCATGATGTCTTTATTTTCCGTTTTCGCTATCTCTGGGTATGAATTATATCTTGAGGCAACGGCATCTGACAACAAAAACCTCACAGCATTTACCTTAACAAACACTTTTCGCCTCTAGGAACGCGAAATTGTTTCACAATTTAGGAGAGCGTTTTGTGCAAAGGTGCCATACCCGACAGATGGCGTGCGTTGGATGAATGTACTGGAGAGGATTAATAACAGAATTCTCCCACAATGCAATTCATGATGAACAGTATTGTTGTGTTTTCAGCTCAGTGCCCTCCATGAATCTTATCTTAGCTAAAACATCCCACACTCAAAAACCAGCAGACGGACTCGGCTTGCTAAAGGGATTGCTAATCCTTAGTTTGTTTCCATGTAAATTCCATGATAAACCGCCAAACCGCGTGGTTTGTTGCTTCTTTAACGTAAGAAAAAATCCCATACCGTCACAGCCCTAGATTTAGCTAATTTTCCTGGCAAGTTGTTAGTGAGTAGATGGGAATTGTGAGGAACACAACTATAATATGAAAAGAAAGCAAACATCTAAATCTCAAGACCTGGTCAGCTAGACTTGATATTGAAAGCGGAATCATATGCTTAAATAAGTGCTTTAGAGATCTTTCTGGGCTTTAGAGGTCGTCCTAAACTCGAAAAATCTGTTTAAAAACCTTATTTTACCCTTTAGGACATTTTTTTAACTTTATGTACCCCAAAATATAAAAATGAAATATAATTCATTCCAAACGTTTATCATAGAAGAGGCATATTCAAATCATTGTGTGGAAATGCTTTTTTTAATAAGTAAATGGGTCCAAACAGAAATGGATGTCATGCTGTTGACTCATTCACCTACAGTATGAAAAAGAAGACTTGTAGCATTTGTATTGCTTTTATTTTATAGTTTGATATCTTTGGGTATCATATTTACATTTGATTCTGACTTCTGCATTTGTGCTCCTTTTTTAAAATAATTTATTCCATTTTGAACTGAATAAGGATTAGACAAGATGTCGTTTATGTTGATGGGTGGGATTCTGTCACTTACTGACATGTGGCGTCCTCAAACACTACTGGATAATCAGATCCTAATGAACATTGACATTTTGACACTAAACCATGTGAACACCATAGTTGGGATGTGGACAAATCCCTGTCTCTGAGAACTAAAATCTCAGTGTGACACAAAGACATCTCGGTCATTTCTTGGCCTGACAGGAGCTGTTTTTTTTTTTTACTTACTTGGTCCCTCTGGCAGCAACTCTCATGTTATGTCCATTGAAAAACCCCAAACAAAGGGTGTCCGGTGACACATTTATTTGCTTCAGCTCACATATCTGCATTCTTGTTAATTTATTTTATACAATGGAGTTGTCCTACCTTGACAATTTTTTTTACATGCAGTATATGTACATAGTGCAGTGATGCAAACAACCTGGTGTTCATAAGCAAATGTGGGTGTTTCTCATGAACTGTTTGCTTCAACATGAGTCTGTGCATGTTGTTCTGTTGGCAGAGCTGCAGAACCTGTTTGAGATGGGGGCCAACATTGCGTGTCTGTTGAAGAGGTAATTGATAGTCTGAGAACTGTTTTTACTGCAGGTACATCCACCCTGCAGCCACAGCGGGGGGTGAGGGGGGTGGGTGTATGTAGCAGTGAGTGCAGAAGGGTGAAAATCGAAGAGCACCAAGTGGGAAAAGAAGGTCTAGACAGTGTGGAAGAGGCGGAAGATAGATAGCGAAGCAGTAGATGGATGACCTAAACAAGATGGATTTTATGTCAGGATCCGGACCATCTATTTCATGCGACACATTACAGTGCTGACATGTCTCGGCCAAGCAGATGGAAGGATTTCTATTTTTGCCAGGTAATGGCTGAGATGTGAAATAGTGTTCACCCTCAAGATTCACAGCATCTCAAACTGAAAATAGGGAGGATGTTGTCAGATGTCAGCTGTCAACTAAACAGACGGTCACCCCTTTACCGACAACACTGAGGTCTTCAAGGTGAGATATTAAGCAGAATCTATCTTTGAGATACTGATTAAAAACTATTTATATATATTTTATTTATATGACAAATCAAATACAAAATAACCAAGGTAAACAAAACATGCATGACAGCCAACATGATTTGTGTAAGTTTAACGTGTAGGGGGTGGAAGTATATAAACAAAGGAACATGTAGAAAAGTACAACAGACATAACAATAGTAGAAAACAATGATGATAATAATAGCATTAATCACAAAAATTGGAGGATGGAGGATGAGGAAGGTGATAAGTAATAATAGTAGTAGCAATAATAATAATAATAATAATGGACTCAGTTCATCAGAAATGAGGGGAAAGTTGGAGGATGAGGAAGATGACAAATAGCAATAATAATATTATTAATTAGTAATTAGTAATAGAAGCAATAATAACAATATTAACAATAAACTCATTCATCAGGAACAAGGGGGAATTTGGAGGATCAAGAAGAGGACAAATAGTAATAATAATAATAATAGTAGTAGTAATAAAAACGACACTAACAACAATATTATTATTAATAATAATAATAAAGCTATAAATGGTAAGTTGTAAATTGTAAATTGTAAATTGTAAGGCTGCCTCTGGGCTCTCTGTGAGCACAGCATAAAAAACTATATATTTTTAAAATCTATCTGTCCGGTGTAATTACTCTGGACTATCTGGGTTTACGTGACCCCAAGTGGAAGTATTTTCCGCATTCTTATTTTGAAAAACAGCTAGACCAGGGGTGTCCAAACCTGCTCATGGAGAGCCAATGTCCTGCTGAAGTTTCCTCCAACCTGCCCAAACACATTTGCCTGGAACTTTCTAATATGCCTGAATATCCTGATTAGCTGATTTAGGTGTGTTTAACTAGGATTGGAGCTAAACTCTGCAAGGCAGAGTCTTAAGTCTATTTTTTTTCCTTGAGGAGCAGGGCCAGTGTGCTCAAAAAACAAATCTAGGGTAAGGGTTATCAGTAGTCAACCTTTGTGTCCCATCCCTAATGGACATGATGTGCACCTCAAAGTTATTTGTGGTTGTGTTTGTGGTTCAATGGCTTTTCTTGCCAACCAAGTGCACATTTTAGTGGTATATTGATTAATCTTGTCTCGTACTGTTGTTCCTCAATCACATCTGACTTTTTTGGAGTACATCAGCTCAAATTCAATTGGCAGGTTGTTCTTTTTGTAGCTGTTATTATAATTTAAGTGAGAGGTTTCACCTTTTGTCTCAAAGCGGTCCTTCAATTCTTATATAGCACTGATGGGGAGGGAAACAGAGTGGCAGTATAAACCCATTTTGCAGAAAAGCACATTGACTCTGCTTTGGAGACGGATGCCATGGTGGCTCTTTTGATCTTGTTCCTTTCAAGTGAAACCCTGGGTAATTTGCCTGTCGCGGTCAAAGTGAGTCACAAGCTGTCAGAGAAACCCTTTATGCTGTGGAGAGTTTCAGTGAAAAGCAACTATCAGGCTAATCCCTCTCTTCTTCCTCTCAGCTTCGCTGTGCACGGCCCCGTTAGTTAAAACCATCGCCAAGTTAGAGCGAAATAAACTAATGACTTCATCTGCATGAATTAAGGGAACAGAACACGTCCCCTTACCTGTCTCTCTCACCGGTGGGAAGCAACACTACATGTTTGTATGATTCACCCCTGAATACTAATGGAGCTGCCCAGCTTGCCTCCATGTTGTTTTCTCTTCAGAAAGGCAGCTAATAACCCATATCGAGTCTGATCTGCCAACTTCTTGGTAGCCGGGCCTCATTTAAATTCTGTCCCCTGGTTATAGGCGTGTTCAAGAAGCAGCCACTTGCCACCTCGCCAGTCTGCGGTTTGTTGGTTTGTCTTGGACGGGAAGTCTGTTAGTGCTTGAGTTAGCCTTGTGCTCTCATGGCAGCCGTCCCTGACGTCTGCTGCCCTGTGACATCGCCTCTTCCTCTTCCCAATCGCTGCTTGCTCTTTTACATTTTAAATCCGGAGCCTCACAAGACCGATGGGGATATGGCTCCATCTGTCACAGCTGTCTGTTATTGAGCTGAGAGACGGAAAGAGAGAAAGGCAGCGGACCACACAGTGAGATGCATCCGCAGCTTGCCCACACCTGTAGGACTTGCTCGGCAGGAAGCAGAAGTTTGGCGTAGTTTGCAGAATGAATGGCAGTTTGACTATGAAATTTGCTTGTTTGCGAGTCCTTGAGTCAACCTAAAACCTGACAAGGTGTTCCTCCACTGCCTGATCTTCATATCCAGCTGTGTAAATGGATGAGTTGTACCTGTGAAATCTCATTTGCCTTATTTACTGCGTAATTAGAGGAGATAATGACTCCCAGGTTAACCTGTTTTCCCATGGCGATCCTCCGGTTTTCATCCTTTAGAATGTTCCTCAACTAAAAATTGGTGCAGTGTATGCTAACAGGCCTCCTACGGTTAATCCCATCTTTGTCTTAACACGGTGAAGGACTTACGCCCTCAGAAAACAAAGGGTCTTGCATTGCTTCCAGTAAAGGAGAACGTTGGCACATTATCAAGAGCTATTTTTCGCAAACCGTGACCAGAAAACCAGTATTGTGAACCAAATTCTTGTCCCACCTGAGCTTCTACAAAGGATTGTGTTTCAGAGCTGGACTGGAGAATTGAAGAAAGCCACCTGCGTTTGTAGTTGCTAACATCAGGCTTTATGCCATTCTCTGCTACTCCCTTTAGAGTCACTTGTCTGAAGATTGATAAGGTCTTAGTTTTCAGATGGCTGTTCAACTTTGCAGCTCTCGCTCTCATGCTGTGTCTTCAACAGTGATGGAGGACGTGGTGTTGATGATTTTTCATAAGTGAAATATCTCTTTCTAGAGGAAACGTTCCTTCTTAAAGGACTGTTTTTAATCTCCTACATTTATTCAATGAGTTTTGCTCAAAGAATGTAGTTCAATGACCAGGCAGCTTGAACTTTTGGCCAATGACGGACATTTGGGTAAGTCACATTTAGAATAAAAGAACGTCACAATAAAAATATATATACTATTCAATGGTCCTGAAAAGAAGCTGAATTTTTTAAAGCAAACTATTATTTCTTTCTACTTTCTCTTGATTTAGGGTTAAATTATGTGTCCAGATATGTTTTTGACTAATTGTTATGAGTATTCACTAGATTTTGTGCCAATAGACGTTTAGTGTATCGACGATAGTCGGAGATAACGCCTGTGGCTTGTTTGTTCCATCATATTTTTTTTCCGTGTTTTGCGCATTATAACCGAACGCACACAAATCAGTTGAGTTTATGAATGCATTGACCGATCATTCAGATAAGTCATCACCGAAGCACTAGAGTTTTATTGTTGAGTGCGAGCTCACTGACTGAATTCTGCACTCTCACGAATTCTCTCATTATAAACAACAATGTGCAGATGCACGTGCGATGTAAGTATAAGATATTTATTCATCATACAATGTAGACAGCTTTGCTGATTATGATTTTGGTAATGTAAATGTTCTTTGCTCGTTTCCTGTAGTTGCTGTTTGGATAACTGAGGAAATATAAGCATTACAGTCACTTACAATGTTTCTATTAAAAATGTTATTATGTTCAATACAAATTCAGTCATATTAAAAATATTTTATATATTTAGTTAATAGAATGCACTAACATTTGGCTTTTTTAGCCTTACCCTGAAATTGGTTCACTCTCCGGCTATGAAACGAAGTAAGTAAATAATTAACTAAATTAGCACGGTAATATCATGTATCGGCGATCTCACAGGCTGACAATAGGACGAAATGGCTGGAGCATATAGCCCAACACTAGTATTCACATGAAAACTACTTTACTTTAAAAAAATGTCAGATTCCATATTTAAGAGGCATTTTGTTCTAATGAAGTGTTTCATTGTCAAGATGTGCTTATTCAGTCTCCGGCAGTATTGATTCAGGTGTCTCTGTTGACATGCCTTCTGTTTGTTTGTGTGGATTGAGCACCGGTGCCGATGCTGAGGGTAAACTTAGCAGGCTGTGGGAGATCCAGAGGCATTGTGTTTCTTTTTTGTATACGTAGTGCTGTTGACTTTGGTTGAGCTCGTTTTGTGTTCAACTCCAGGTTTATAGTCAACTGAGATTCTTTGCAGTCTTTAGTAAAAATATCCTGTTGTACATCAAGCATGTAGTTGACTCTTTATCTCTTGGTATATTTTTGTGATTGTATGTTTGTTTGTTTTTTAGTTAAGAAGTAATTGGAGGTTGAAGTGCTAGCCAGAACCTTTAGATAATTCATCTAATAACCATAGTCCAACTTCAGAGTCCAATTTCATGTAGCTTTTGCTTACAACAGTCTTTAGTACTTATCCAGTCACATCTATTCAAGCCCCACTGTGTGAGGTCATGTATCTTGGGTCATATCTGGCATTGTCATAAGATAAATAATTTTTTTGTTCACGAAACCTCTTTGCACAATATATTTGCAACTTTGCTTCATGCTGTGACATCAATAATAACTCAACAGCGAATTCCACGCCAAGCGTTTCTTTAGTGTGTGTTTCGCTGTGTGTGTAGTACATCTCATTTCTGTTGAATTACTCTGCGATTGATTTGTGGCTGCAGCAAGAATGAGAAGCCTTTTGGTAATCTTCAAAATATGACAGTAAATCTCCTGGTTATGTCTTATTCAGAGAGCTTTTGCTCCTTTTTATTGGCATTTATACTGAATAAATGACTGAGCTGTCACCACATCTGATGCCATCTATCTAAGAGTCAAATGTGATTGCAGGCTCACATCATGACGGAAAGGACTGAGGGAACGTTTGGTCATCCACTCACAAAAGAGACCTTAAAGATGGCTCTTCTGTTTACGTCTCACGTGTACTCAAGGCTCTACGCTTACTTTTCTTTTTAGGAGCGCTTGTGCTCCTAATTAAAAAAATTTAGGAGCATGGTCACCTTCTAATCAGTAATCATACATTCTGATAAAAAATGTACCTTCCCATTACGAGGTGATATTTGACTCCTAGGGAATTTTGTTAACTTTATTAAAAGTATGTCATCTTTTGTCAAATTCAAAAATATATATATTTATAAGCTTTTTAACATTTCTAATTAAAACAACAGAATAAAAACAAGTAGAATAAGAAGTAGAATAAGAATAAGTTACCAATCAAATGAAATCAGTATTTAAGAAATAAATTTGTGCTACAGAGTTGGCACAGAAGAACACACAAGTGGCTTGTAGGTGTATTTTCAGACATTTAATGAGGCTCAGAGGTCGCGTGAGTGCAATTAAATTAATGTTGAGGTTAATGTTTTAAATATAACATTTTGAAAATAGAAATATTAAATGATTTAAATAACAGAAAAGATACTTTTAAAATTAAACTAAAACTGCCAGCAGGTGGCGGCAAGTCACTGATTTTATTACTGAATTATTCATTCAATTGATTCGTTCGAACGGCTGATTCATTCAGGAACGAAGTGTGTGACTGTCTTTATGAATGGGTAATCGAATCATTGACTCATTGTTTAATGAACTGTTGTATTAAATCAATATCACGTTTGCAAACTCCCTTAATAATCATTAAAAGCTGTCACTCATCTTAGTTCATCGCGATCTCACAAAACTCCATTATAATCGATGAAGCTCCCTACACTGCACAATGAATCTCTTATTTACACCCCGTCAACACTTTGTTATAAGGAGAGGATACGTCTGTGATACATTACTCAACGCTGCAGAAACACGTAAGTTCGCTAGAACCTTTGAAGCTCCCTCAGCGCAAACACAAATATGCTGATCGGGTCAGTCGCACAGGTGCTCCTAAATATTATTTCATAGTCGCACGCAGTAGATTTCAGTTGCAAATGCAACTGAAATGGTCGCACTGTAGAGCCCTGGTACTGTGAGTGTGTCAATACTCCAGGCCTATACATTTTTTCATTTGAGTCATATTATACATTCCATCACACTGTACTTGAGGGCTTAATGTAATACTTTAATGTAAACAAAGAACTTTTTATGGAGATATAAGCATGCATTGAAAGAGTTTAAATGCCAGGCACGATATGCCAGTGAAAATTGTAGCCAATATGATAACGACTGATAGTATTCTTAACTGTTTTGTCTAAAAATTTGAAAATGAAACTACTAAAATGTACTATAATATTACAAAATGTCAACTATCTTGGTATTGTTTTAGCACAAACATTTCCCTCAAAAAATGCTAATTTTTTTTGCATTGTTTTTGACATTATTTGCTAATTTACATTTGCTAGATGTTGCCACTTTATCAATGAAAAGAGTTGTTTATCAGTAAGCTTGTGAGCACAAAAGGATGTTATAAGCTGAACTGGAGCATGTTGTTGTTGTTATTTTGCAGTGCAGACCTTTATGTCAAGAGAAACCGTTTCCCACATGAAGTGTAGCACCAAGTAATTTGCTTACCTTCCACTTCTATTTGATTTCATCAGATTTACCGTTTCCTGTTTGCTCTCAGTTATCTAAGACTTTCTCTTGGGTCATATGTTTTATAAACTTGTCAAAGTATGAAAGATTAAACTTGATCATCAGCGCTGTAGTCGAAATCACAGACCAGGCTAAACCAGGAGCTGTGGCCCGTGCTGTTTATGGTGTCAGACAATTTTCTTCAACACAGGTCTTGTTGTAAGGACTGAGCTTTATCTTCCCCAAAGACGTCAAATAAGGTTGTCTACACAAGGCCCTGCCATAGATCTCCTGTTGTCTTTATCTCTGGATGGGCCATTAAGGGAAAAGCAATCACTGGCGTCAGAGCGGTTGGAAGGAGATGTGCCTAAAGAGTGTCAAGGAGAGAAGTGTTTATTTATCCTTGATGGTAGGAACACAGTGGACCTAAGACGAGATTCCTGGTTCGTTCACACTAATGAGACTCTCTGCAGAGGCTGCAGAGTAATGAACATTTTTCTTAGTCACGAATCGATGACACATTATCATGTCACAATGCAAAATTGCTAGTCACGGATTGATCTGTAGGGTAATGTCTGAGTTTGTATTGTCTACCAGTTAAAGGTCAGTAAAAGACTGAAGAAGAAAAAAAAAACATTTACTTTTGTTCAGCAAAGATGCATTAAATTGATCAAAAAGTGACAATGAAGATATTTATAATGTTAGAAATCAACATTTATTATAATAAAGCTCTTGTCAAGAAAGATTACCAAAAAGCCTTTTGGATGAAAAAATAAACACTCTTTAAACACCTCCCTGTTAGGAACTGTTTGTTCATTGTTTCTTTTGGCACTCTCTCGCAAACACTGCAGCCAGGCATATCAGCACGCATCCAACATGCATCCGAAATCAGTGTGTTAATAATTGGTTAGTCAACACCTCCTCAGGCGAATTGAGTATTTCTCACCTTGCAAGAGACTTGAGCTTTTGTTTTGGTTCTATTCACATTCCTGCTTGTTAAAATCACCGGCCACTCACACTGTGGACATTATTAAATGGATAAGATCAGACAAGTGAACGCATTGATGTCAAAGTGGCAGACGTAATGTTTTTGGACACTTAATTGCAAGTTAATTGCAGTTAAATTAAAATGAATTATAGTTTAAATTTGTAATAACTCCAATTAGCTGAACTTTAGAGTGTTTTTGACCCACTTATATCTTTATATGTAATTCGATAATTCCCTCTGTTGTCTTTGAAATGTGGAATTCTGCGGAATGTACTGACAAGCATTTATGGTCCACAAAAACTATTTTAATGTAATTTCTATTGAAACCTGTATGTGATGTAGTTGCAATTTAGTGCATTTTATAATATATTAACTTTAAATGTAATACTGAATAACACGATACAGTTAAAATTCTAATCATACTTGACATGCTTTAGTATGTTAGTCAACATATCAATATAAGTGTACTTCTTTAAAACATGACAAGATTAAAAAAATATATATATTTAAAATGTACTTTAAACATTTCATTTGACATTTACTGTATATGATTTTACACATAACACATTGCACTTCAATGTATTTTTTTTTTTGTATATTTTGCGACTTTTTGTCAGTAACCCCTAGAAAGACGTTAGCGTGACAAGTTTAATTACTTTAAATTTGAGCAGCTGCAGTTTCAACATAACTTCCCCTATATTCTGGCACTTTCATAGACCTCGGATATTGTGAGCGCTGATTTAAAGCAGCATTCGTCCTTAGGGAACTGTGTGTGTGGGGCTAATACTGTATTACATCCACACTTCAGGAGATCCGGAGCCATCTGTACAGAGCCACTTTATAATCTTAATGGGCACCTTTAGTGGTGGTCGGTTATTGGGAATTCCCAATTCTCTCTTGTCCTTTTGATATTTAGCTAACCGGCAGCAGATTATGGGTTTAAGTTTACTTTGATAAAAGAGCATTTGCTTACCTCATTAACCCTGTTGCCCCTAGACAGACCACTCAATTCATCACGCCCGCATTCAGTAGTGTACATGCCTGTTTGTCCTACCTTGAATCAAATGCTAACATGTGTTTGTCTCTGTGTTCCTCAGGTTTTAGTCTATGATTGCGTGAGAGCTGCGAGAGCAGAGCGGGGACCGAGAGGGAGCAGTGCCAACCTAGAACATGGTGCCTAATATTTGCACGTCCGTGCCCCTCCTGCCCGTTGGGCTTCCTCTTCTGTTACTGCTGAGCTGCATGCAATTCTCCTCTCAGGCAGACAGTAAGTACAACACTTCAGCTGACTAGTCATTTTTTCCTGTGCCTTTTCCTGTACCTTGTGAAATTGGAAGTGCATCGCATTGTGGAATTGTTTGCAGGCATGAGCGAACACACTAATGCTTCACTCGCGTGGCACAATATGAACCCGAAATTCAAACAAAAACTGTTCACCTGAACTTTCGCTGGCTTTTAGATGAGCGATGCATTTCCGTTGATCAGAAAGCAGTTCTCGTGGGCCACACTGCTTTATTGTCCTTGTGAATGAGCGTGTGGATCGCCGTGAGTGACATGGCAATGTTGTGGGTGCCACGGGTCGAGCGGGGGTCAAGGCTCAGTTCTGGCTTGGGTCAGAGAGCCATTTAAATGCCATGTGACCCGTCTGCACCGCTGTCACAAGGCTGTTGTAATTCCATTAGGCCTCTCTCTCTCTCGCATCGGCTTGCTCGCCGTCTTTCTTTTTCACTTGCTTCGTTTAACCTTTAAATCTTTCAGCCGTTCAGAGGCGGTGCTAGCATAAGGGTAACCTTGAAGCTTCTTCTCTTGACTTCTGTTGCCACTTTTAAAGTCACAAAGCTTTTGTGATTGAAAATCTAGCCTCTGCTTTCTCGATGAAGACTTTTTCAAAACGATCTCTGATGCAAAGTAACTCTTGACTGTATTTCACAAAATGTAAAGAAGCGCTTTAGGATTTCAAGTGAATCTGAAACGTCATCAAATCAGTCTTTCTATTTTTTTGAGAAATTCTTCATTTTACATTTACATTTAATTATTTAGCAGACATTTTTATCCAAAGCGACTGACAAATGAAGACAGTAGATGCAATTAAATTTAAAAAAGTGCAACTTTATGTACAGTAAGTGTTCTGAAGTGCTATTAGTCTCATGCTGTACACGTATAGCAGTTTTTTGTTTGTTTCTTTTTTCCACTAGCAGGGAACGGTCAATGTATAGGTCAATTAAAGTGACTTTGTGCTTCTTTGGGATGCCACCACAATCCACTAGCAGAACACAAGCTTGAAACATGAATTGAACATATAACCAAAATTGACTTTCTTAATGCATGTGCAGTTTATGCCTAAAAAATTGTCTTCGTAATCATTTCTCAAAATATAAAATAAATATTATTATAACTTCGATGCAATTTACCTTTACATGTACTTTTGTACAAGGAAATTCTGTGGGCAAAATTTAGTCCTTTGCAATATGATTGTACACAGTCTGAATTTTGATTTTTGTACCCCATCTGAATTTCGCATTAGATTTAATTTTGTTGAAATTTTACACACAAATTTGCACAGTATTTTTGCTGACATTTTGCTAATGTGACCACGTCTTAACATATTTGTTTTTACAGCCTTGATTTTCCTGTTTTACTGTGTAATTCAGAAATGGATGGTATATCAAACATGACATTGGATATTTAATTGTTCATGCTCATTTGTCCTGTTTTTATATGCAGATTACCTTTGCTATCATCTAACATTCGTCTGAAACTGATAATTGAATAACACCATTAAATGTAGTCTTAAGTCTATCTGAAAATGTAGCTCTATTTCCCATACTGTACATTGTAATGTTTTGATGCCTAAATTTAAATTGACTAAACATTTAAACAAACCAAACAAAATGATTGTCTTATTTTTGATTTATTTAGACTAAAAGAGTGTAGAACTTAAATATTGACTATTTATCAGTTATCGCTAATAACATGAAAATAATGATTGGTTTGAATTTTAATACCAGTGCATCCCAATGAAAAACAGGTTACATGCACTGTTTCATGTTGACTTCACGCCTAACCAGAATAAAGACAGTCGTTGTCACACTGTCAACAAACTTTACACTTTTTTTGCTTATTCCTATCATGAGTTTTGTGTCTTTTGTTCAGCGTTCTGCATTTTCATGTCTAGCGCATTAACACAGCACCCTCATTATTGTCATCACATGCTGCTGTAGGTGCTGTTGATGGTTTGAGAACGAGTCTCCGGGAGCTTTGCTCTTGTATTGACTATACTTAAGGTTTCAGACACCTAAATCCTAGTGTGATGCTGCTTTACGGTGATGCTTCTTTGGTATAAATACTTTAAGATGTTCAAACAAATAAAACTTTAAAAATAGAGGGGAGGTTAAATTTTGACTACTGCGAATGGTCTTTTTTGTGTTGTTGTCTGTAATCAGAGAGGGTTGAGTTGCTAAACATGAAAGAACTGGCTTTGCAACGCTCTGAATTATAGGGCAGTGGAGCCAGAACTACAGGGTGGGGCGTCGCGAACGTTGATCACCATGGTAACAGAGCCTACCTAAATCAGACGGATGAAAAATTAAGGCCCTTTCTTATTATGAATTCTCAAAGAAGTCAAAATTACTCCGATTGCACAGGAGCTCCTGCAAGGAGACTTGAGGGCTGTTCCTCGAGCCTTGTTTAGGTGGTTATGTCTCATTTGTGTGATTTAAAGCCACCCAGATTGCTTGATTGGAGTCTTCTTCATAACTGCTTCCTCCAGACGTGGTGTCTAGGGTTTACATAACAGTCTATTTCAGTCATTTTGGTCTTTAAGAAGTGGTCTTTCTTTGAGCTGAAAGAAGTAAACTAATTAGTAACTGTCTAAAAAGATCAATTGGAGATGCTAAGTTTTGTCAAGAAATAAGCCAAAATTCAAAGTCACAGATCTATCTATCTATCTATCTATCTATCTATCTATCTATCTATCTATCTATCTATCTATCTATCTATCTATCTATCTATCTATCTATCTATCTATCTATCTGCTAGCTAGTGTTTATCTTGTGACCTCTGAAAACAGCATAGTTTATGTAATGAAAAGGAGCATTATTTTTATACCAGTACAAAAAAGAAGACATAAATTGTTAAAGAAGTATCAGCATAGGTACTGAAAAAAAATGTATATCATTTTTTGAACTGGTTCATTTAAAAGAACCACTTAAACAAACCCATAGACTAAAATTAATTGGACCTCCCAACGCTTCATTTGAGAGAGAGCGTAAACAAAGTAGGTAAGCATGTTTGAGCATTACCTTAAATATCTGGACTGAAAAAACTTGTACACAATAGTGTTACAAAACAAATAAATTGTTAAAGAAGTATCAGCATAGGTACTGAAAAAAAATGTATATCATTTTTTGAACTGGTTCATTTAAAAGAAACCCATAGACTAAAATTAATTGGACCTCCCAACGCTTCATTTGAGAGAGAGCGTAAACAAAGTAGGTAAGCATGTTTGAGCATTACCTTAAATATCTGGACTGAAAAAACTTGTACACAATAGTGTTACAAAACAAAATTTTTTTGAGGTATAAGAAAAATAGCTTCCAGCTTGTTCGAAAAAGTAGCTTGTTGCTTGAAAAGCTATTTTGTTTAAAGGGCACCTATTATGCAAAATTCACTTTTACATGTTGTTTGGGCATAAATGTGTGCTGGCTGTGTGTGTACACCAAGGTTATTTTCGAAAACGAAAACTAAGATTAAAACGATTGATTAAAAAACAATTTCGTCAAACAAACTAAACTAACAACAGTTATTGGAAAAACTAACTGAAATAAAATAATAATTATCAAAAATAAATAATCGTTTTCGTAATCATTACGTTCTCACCCCTTGGCGGAAAAATATACGAGCTGTGTGGAGGTTTAGGGAAATAGCCTACCTGTAATGGCGCATCACGCACATGGGGTTATCTGACGGAGAGACGCAAAGCAGTTTAAAGCCTGCACGGGTCCTGTTTGGTAAACGTGCACCAGCAGTACTTAACAGAACACCCGACCCATTATCTGACAGCAGCACTAATTTAATTCTGTACCAGACGAGAACAGTTTGACAGTTTGACATAAAGACGTGACCCAAACCGCACATTAAATCTATTACATCAGGTAAGCAAGAATATTTATTTTATCATGTAACACAAGCAATCAAACCAACATTAGTCATTCTAAGTTCTTCGTGCTTTGAAGAAAAACAGACTTGCAGCGCAACATGATAATTGACAGAAAAAAAGATGAGAACGCGCATCCTTTCTGTAAACAACACAAAACTTTTCTAGCATCTTGTTATCACTCTGCCAGGCTTTTGAACAAATGTGCATTGGCTAAATCACATCATACACACGCTTATAATTCTTCATAAATGAAAAGAACATTTAAATATAAGCCTTTACTGTTAAATGCGATTGCCGTTATTATTGAATTTCATTAGTCCCAGTTTTGATTGATGCACGGCTGTTCACGGAAAAGTGAGCAAGACACCACAGTTACAATATCATGATTATGGTTAAATAAGAAAAGACATATAACCAAATCAGGCTACATTTATTTTCATACTAAATATCTCAACACACATCATTGGAAATGACATTAAGCGCGACTTGTGTAGATTAATTTAGTAAAAAAGGCTTGCCTGCTTTCTTTGGCATATATTTGTATACTTTTACCATCTAATCAATCTCAGCATGCGTTAATTTTGTGTCGCTATATGTTTGCCTCA